>NC_069723.1:14172634-14472634 GCF_027358585.1 Pangasianodon hypophthalmus | reverse complement strand
GGTGTCACAAAACTGTATCAGATTTAAGGTAGCAGTAGAAGGGCTAGGGACCAGTAGCACATATTCCTAACTACAAATTTAATACTTTTTCTCTAATTTATGATGCACTTTTAAGGTTTTCATTTGACTCACCCTCATAGAGTCGTCCGTGAAAGATGATATTTAAATAATACGCTGCTTTATTAAACAGTAGGTGCAAAGAAGTTTTAGGTCATTTATTAAAACATTGATACTTGACATTTCTAGTCTTTTGTACAGTAAAGTACAGATATGTTAAGAACAGAGGTTATCTTTGGACTGAAAAAAAAAACAATAAAAATTGTTTTTTCAAATATTTTCAAATACAAATTATTATTAAAAGATTATTCATCAGTCTGCACCCATCAAACCACTGCAAAATATATAATTATACATAATATATATATGTTTTTAATCCATAATCCAAAATGCCCATAAAAATCACCAGGGATGTAAGTCAGCACATATAATAAACGAGCACTAAGTATTATAAAATCTCTTAATATCTGATTACTTTCAGTTCATGCAGCAGACAACTATAATTATGACTATGACTATGATGATCAAAAGTGCAGTATGACAGAATCCATTATTGGAGGTACAGTAAAATACTCCAGAGATGGTGCTGTGGGGAGTGAGGTAACCTACTACTGCAAAGATGGATTTAAACCCTACCCAATCTTCAAAAAAATCTGCAACTCTAAAGGAAAATGGGAGCCAGAAATCTCCAGGGTGATATGTGAAGGTCAGATGGTTATAGATGATACAAAAATTATTACAACACTTTTGCTGTTTACATTTACAATGTTTAGAAATTTTCTTCAAACAAAAATTGCTTAAAAAATCTTGTATGCAATGATGGCTTATTTTAGAAGAATCAGATTATGATGATATTGAGGAACCCCAAAAGAACTGCTCTGTGGCAGAGATTATAAAGGGAGGCAGAGTTTCCTACTCCAATGAAGGCTTGGAAGGCAGTGTACTGACATACCACTGTAACATTGGATACTACCCTTATCCAGTCAGCACGAGAGTTTGTAACTCCGGAGGGGAGTGGTCAATCATGATACTGCCTAACGGCAAGACAGTGTCTACGGCTACATGCAAAGGTAAGCCATTAAATACGTCTTATAGTTTAAGACCATGGATTCTGAAAATCCAAATAAGAATTATGATTCAATTTGATCCATTGCCTGTGAATAACTGTTTTAATCTTTTTTACCTTTTCAGACATTCTATGCCCAGGACAGCTTCAGCTGGATAATGGCCAGCTTTGGCCCAAGAAACAGTGGTTTAAAATTGGAGAAGAGCAGGAATTCTCATGCAGGGAGGGTTTGACCTTGTCGGGTTCAGCCAAGCGGAACTGCACTGAATGGGGCCACTGGACTGGTACTCTTCCAGTGTGCACTGATCAAAGTAAGCATTCACTAGCCCTTAAATTTATAATGAATACAAGACAAAATGCAGTACAATCATGTAGATACTCTTTACTTAATATGTCATTATGTAGAAACAAATCATTAAAAAAGATCAATTTCAATAAAGCAACAGTATACTGTGGTGTTTATAGAAACTTAGTTAAGCTGTACCAATCCTTAAAATTATCATGCATATATACAATAGAGTAAAAGTATGTGGACACCCCTTATAATTAGTGTTCAGCTATGTCAGTCCCAAGCATTGCTAACAAGTGTGTAACATCAGACATGCAGCCATGCAATCTCTACAGAATCTCCACTTTTCCAGCAAGCTGGTTTATCAAATTTCTGCTCAGCTAGAGCTCCCCTGTCAACTGTATGTGTTGTTACTGTCAAGTGATCATTTCTAGGAACAACAACTTCTAAGCCACAATGCACTAGGCCACACAAGCTCACAGAACGGGAGTTATTTCCATGGCCAAGCAACCATACACAAGCTTATGTTCACCATGCACAATGCTAAGTGTTGATGGATGATGTACAGTTCACTGTCATTGGACTCTGAAGGAATGGAAACATGTGAATCACTTCTGGCAGTTTAACAGAGAAATCTGGTTTTGGTGGATGCCAGGAGAACATTACCTGCCCATATGCATAGTGCCAGATGGAAGAGGAATAGTGGTCTGGGTCTGGTTTTCATGGTTTGAGCTGTGATCCTAACTCCATTGAAGGAAAATCTTAATGCATACAATGACATTCAAGAGATTGGTGTGCCTTTAATTTTGTGGAAACAGTTTGGGGAAGGCGTTTTCCTGTTTCAGCTTTAGTGTGGAAGTTTGGTGTGGAAAAACTTGACTGGCCTGCACAGAGCCCTTCTACCTGATCAAACACCTATGGGAAATGCAACACTGACTTGGAGCCAGGCCTTACGCCGCAGAAATGTATAGACAATTTCACTCAGGTACAATAAAGGGCTACTTGATTCAGTGATGATATATTTCCACTTTGAAATAGTGTGACTCTCGTATTTATGACAGCATTGATTACATTCCTCGATACAGTGAGACAGCAGTCTGTCTTTCAGGTTTCTCTAAGTATTACGCCTAAATTTTCTATAAACAATTTATGTATAGGAGTTATATATGAAATAAGTATTTTTTTACCTTTGCAGTTGTGTATGCATGACAAAGCATACAAGTTTGAAACCTTTCTCCAGCTTGCTAGATGGGTTTTTCGCAAATAGTCTTGTGTATCTGATTAATCACTGACGTTCATCTTGGAGAGCTCTTGCAGACACCAACTGACTGACTGGAAACACAGGAGCAGTATTAAGAACAACAGGGAAATATTTCTGCAATAAGCCCTTTGTATATTTGTTTTATAGTAATTAGCCAGTAAGAAATATTAGATAAGTTCCACTATATTCAATATTATTTTAAAACTCTTTTTACCAGAGGTCAAAACATGGAATTTCCGCCTGTTTTGGGGTGCCCGTATTCAGCATTGAATTTGTTTGTGATGTCACACTACACAGTAGCGGTTAATGGCTCATATGAAAGTAGACACTCAGGGCTTTAAGTATTTGAAGTCTTTCATAAGTATTTCTTTTTTTACCTAGCCTACTAGGTTTAAATGATATAATTTTATTGTGACAGTTGTATTTAGTGTTTTACTATCAAAAAAGCTTTAGTTGTTCAGTCCGTTTTATCTCTGTACCAATGTTATTGTGGAGAGGTGTGAATTATTTGCCCAGCAGGGTGTTCGCATCCCTCCCCTTTCCCATCGCCCTGCTCACCAGCAGCTAAACACAGAATCACAATACTCTACACACAGAAACCCAACAGTGTCTAATCTTATAACAGACTAATCTTATAACAGACTTGCAGCCTTAAAATAATTCATTTGTTTATACTGATAGAAAATGTCCGATAAGTCGAACACCAGTGTACTGTGAGAAAGGGTTAATTAATTTTTTTTTTTTTTTGCAGTTTATTGCCCAACAGTTCGCAAAGCTCACTATACATCTTGTGACTTAGTAGTTGCAAGTCTCTGTTCCAAAGTCCAGTGGAAAGTCTTCCCAGAAAAAACAGAGGCTGTTATAGCAGTGAAGAACAGCAGCTCCATTTTAATGCCCATGGTTTTTCAGTGAGATCTTCAGCAAGCACATACGAATGTGATATTCATGTGTCCACATACTTTTTTTGTCCCTGTGTGGGAACTGTTAATTGATTTTGTTTGTGATGCAACACTATGATCTGATGCCTAAGAATGTTCTTAGCAGCTTTTATTCTCCAGCTGATGGCTGCAGAGATCCAGGGATTCCGCCTGGAGCTATACGCTCTGGAGACCGCTTCCAGATCGGTGACCAAGTGAAATACCGCTGCCAATCAGGCACAGATTTACTGGGGCCTGAAGTAAGAGTGTGTCTGGATTCAAAAGAATGGAGTGGACCTGAGCCACGCTGCCAGGGTACACAAATTCAACTGTCTTTAAAAAAAAAAAAAAAAATTTAAAAAAAAAAAAAAAAAAAAAGCATGACAATTTTCTCTTGCATATTTCACAATATTTTAAATTAGGGTAAGAACTTTGGCTTAACAAAATAAACTTAGTGTTCTAAACAACTAAGGTAACCATAAAGATAATAATAAGGACAATAAAAGATGAGCCATACAATACTTTTGTTTTAGAAATGAAACAATAAAATCTAGATTAATTTTGAAACAAGTATAAATACTTCTAGACTAATTACAAGGTGGTATGCGGAAACTTGATTTGTAACCTGTTTAGCATAATTAAATTCAGGAAGTTCAGTAGTTCTCTTAATTTTTTTAGGAAATACAGGTAAATCACAATCACTGTTATTACTTTAAGTATTGTGCAGTGCAGCAGTATTGAAAGATTATTGAACTATGTCTCTCCAGCCCCCTATGTATTTGATTTACCAGCAAGTGTGGCTCAGGCCATGGATGGTTCTCTATCTGCTGTAATGGACGTTTCATCTCCTGACTTCAAAAAGAAAGGTAAGAACAGTGCACACAAAATTATTCTATTATACTGCAGGTCATGGAAACATTGTTAGCAGTCCAAGGCAGAGGATATCTGCACACTGAATGAGACCAGACCACTGAGCAAAATGTTTCAGCCCATAGCTTTCGTCAGTGCTCACCTAACAAACAAAAGTTCATCCCTTTTATCGACACATACCTGAAGATTGAGACCAGCTGAGCTTAATCAAGAGGATCTCCTAAAGTTGCAGAGCTCAGTTCTGGAAAATGATATATAATATCATTTTAATATATATATTTATTATAATATACCAGTAATTGAAAATAATCTTTTTGATCTCTGGACTCAAAGGACTAAATGTAGATTTAAAAACATGTGAAAAATTCTTTTTGTTCTTAGAGATCTCATTAGTCTTTTCTAGCATAGTTAAAGAATGAACTCTATCAAGTGCAGTGTCCAACCAATTGATAGGGGATCCACATGACCTGAAATCACTATATAGAGTCTGAGCTTTAGCTTCAAAGTCGGCTATATTAGAACAAATACTATAAAGTCCGGTGAACTGACTATATGGTAAACCTCATTTCAGAGAGGTAGGATGAGCACTCTTAGCATGTAGGAGACTGTTTTTGCCGTCTCTTTTCCATAGAAGAAAGACACAATTTGTCCATCAATAATTGAAATGCTGGTATTCAAGAAATTAACCTCCATGGTACGCACATGATGTGTAAATTTAATGGATGGTTTTAGACAGTTCATATATAGAATGAAAGTTTCAAAGTCACTAACTGACCCTTTATAAATGACAAAACAATCATCAATATATTGGTTCAACAAGATGATATTCTCTAAAAAGGGATTGTTTTTCCAGATATATTTGTCCTCAAGGTAACCAAGGTATACATTAACATAATCAGGGGCCATACTTACACCCATAGCTGTACCCTCAATTTGCAAATAAAACTTATTTTCAAAGGGAAAATAATTTTTAGTCAAAACAAGTTCAGCCATATTTACAATAAATTCAGTGGACAAACCATCATCATGAAGGCATAGATCAAGAAAATGCTTCAATGCCAAAAGACCCTCAGTATGAGGAATGTTTGTATATAAAGAAGTAACATCCACTGTGGCAAGTAAAACACCTTCATCTAGATTATTAATGACTGACAAACACTGAAGAAAATCTGCTGTGTCCTTAAGGTAACTAAGAAGAGATGTGACTAAAGGTCTCTAAACAAAATCAACAAAATTGGAGAGTGGCTCTGTGAGACTATTATTACCAGCCACTATAGGTCATCCAGGAGGATTAATTAAATCCTTATGGACTTTGGGCAAAATACAGAAGACGGGTTTAGTGGGAAAACGATTAACAAGATACCGAAATTCTTTGTCAGAGTCTGTCTTGAGGAATGTCTCAATTTCTTTTTGAAATTGTGTTGTAGGGTCTGATGCAAGAACCCTATAATAAGTAGTATTTTGAACCTCCTGATTATAGAGTGCTCTGGGCAAGATCACCAACCCACCTCCTTTATCTGCAGGTTTTATCACAATATCCTTGTTTCTACACAATTTATCAAGGGCATCTTTTTCAGATCTCATCAAATTTGTCCTTTTTTATTTGGGGAAGAGCCATTAATTAACAGATCAACATCCCTTTCATCTAATCTACAGAAATTATTAATCAAAGGATATGAGACATTGGGGCAAAAGGTACTCTTGGGCTTAAATTTACCATGGCCACTGTAACTGAAAGCATTTCAATCTATAGATTGGAAAAATCTGAACAGTTCAATTTTAATACCAAAGGGATCAGTAGTTCTAGTAGGAACAAAACTAAGACCTTTATTTAGAAGACTTACTTCATGAGGCTGATGTTCCTGGCCAGTGTGGTTAAAGATCAAGTTGTCCTTAGGCGAACACCCCTCTTCCAAGTGAATTGTGGTGCCCCTCCTCTTGCCAGCACATCTTGGTATTGATGTGTGTGTGTGTGTGTTTTTTTTTTTTTTGTGGTGTGTTTTTGTGTTTTTGTGGTGTATCTACATTTTCAACTTTAGGAGCTCAGCTGGTGTCAATCTTCAGCTGTGTGTCAATAAAAGGAATGAACTTTTGTTTGCTAGGTGAGCACTGAAGAAAGCTATGGGCTGAAACATTTGCTCACTGGTCTGTTTTATTCACTGATCTTTGCACTTTTTACACTATGGAAGTTTAAAGCAATAAATATATATTTCGATAAGACCTCAGTGGTCTGGTCTCGTTCAGTGTGCAGATAGCCTCTGTCTTGGATTTTGAATTTTTTCTTGCTTTACACAGCCAAGGACATATTTATCTAATTTGAGCGCAACTATCCTTCTACCTAACATTGTTAACAGTAAAAGATTGGTTTGGATGACAGTGAGTCAGATAAACATTGATCACTTGTAGTTGTGCTAAAATGTGTTTAGGAATTCAAACATTATTTTAATTTAATTTGCTTAAGTTCTAACATAATCTCTTAAGCAATAACTGAAATGAACCAATAGAATCTGCACTTAGAGTGGTTTGTGAACTAAGATAATACTTATAAATTAGAATTTTAGTAGTATCAGCAGCTATAGATGTAACTGTAGTATTAATAGTAGTAATAGTTATAGTAGTAGCAGCTATAGATGTAGTAATAATAGTAGTGGGCAGCTATAGATGTAGTAGTAATAGTAATAACAGTAGTAGTAATAGTTATAGTAGTAGTGGCTATAGATGTAGTAGTAGTAATAGTTACAGGTGTAGCAGCAGCAGCAGTAGTAGTAATAGTAGTAGTAGTAATTACAAGTGAAGCAGCAGCAGTAGTAATAGTAGTAGTAGTAGTAGTTACAGGTGGAGCAGCAGCAGCAGCAGTAGTAATAGTAGCAATAGTAGTAGTAGTAGTAGTAGTAGTAGTAGTAGTTACATGTTGTGCAGCAGCAGTAGTAGTAATAGTAGTAGTAGTAGTTACAGGTGAAGCAGCAGCAGCAGCAGCAGTAGTAGTAATAGTAGTAGTAGTAGTGGTAGTAGTAGTAGTAGCAGCAGCAGCAGGCATAGATGTAGTAATAGTAGTAGTAGTTACAGGTGGAGCAGCAGCAGCAGCAGTAGTAATAGTAGTAATAGTAGTAGTAGTAGTTACAGGTGAAGCAGCAGCAGCAGCAGCAGTAGTAGTAGTAGCAGCAGCAGGCATAGATGTAGTAATAGTAGTAGTAGATACAGGTGGAGCAGCAGCAGCAGTAGTAGTAATAGTAGTAGTAGTAGTGGTAGTAGTAGTAGTAGCAGCAGCAGCAGCAGGCATAGATGTAGTAATAGTAGTAGTAGTTACAGGTGGAGCAGCAGCAGCAGTAGTAGTAATAGTAGTAGTAGTAGTAGTAGTTACAGATGTAGCAGCAGCAGCAGTAGTAGTAATAGCAGTAGTAGTAGTAGTAGTAGTAGTTACAGGTGGAGCAGCAGCAGCAGTATTAGTAATAGTAGTAGTAGTAGTAGTAGTAGTAGTAGTAGTTACAGGTGGAGCAGCAGCAGCAGTATTAGTAATAGTAGTAGTAGTAGTAGTAGTAGTAGTAGTAGTTACAGGTGGAGCAGCAGCAGCAGTATTAGTAATAGTAGTAGTAGTAGTAGTAGTAGTTACAGGTGTAGCAGCAACAGCTGAGGTAGTAATAGTAGTAGTAGTTACAGGTGTAGCAGCAGCAGGTATAGATGTAGTAATAGTGGTAGTAGTTACAGGTGGAGCAGCAGCAGCAGCAGGTATAGATGTAGTAATAGTAGTAGTAGTTACAGGTGGAGCAGCAGCAGCAGTAGTAGTAATAGTAGTAGTAGTTACAGGTGTAGCAGTAGTAGTAGTAGTAGTAGTAGCAGCAGCAGCAGGTATAGATGTAGTAATAGTAGTAGCAGTTACAGGTGGAGCAGCAGCAGCAGTAGTAGTAGTAGTAGTAGTAGTTACAGGTGTAGCAGTAGTAGTAGTAGTAGTAGTAGTAGTAGTAGTAGTAGCAGTAGCGGCAGCAGGTATAGATGTAGTAATAGTAGTAGTAGTTACAGGTGGAGCAGCAGCAGCAGTAGTAGTAATAGTAGTAGTAGTTACAGGTGTAGCAGTAGTAGTAATAGTAGTAGTAGTAGTAGTTACAGGTGGAGCAGCAGCAGCAGTAGTAGTAATAGTAGTAGTAGCAGCAGCAGCAGGTATAGATGTAGTAATAGTAGTAGTTACAGGTGGAGCAGCAGCAGCAGTAGTAGTAATAGTAGTAGTAGTAGTAGTTACAGGTGTAGCAGCAGTAGTAGTAGTAGCAGTAGCAGCAGCAGGTATAGATGTAGTAGTAGCAGCATTTTAAACATGTTTATATATGCTTGTGTTGTGTGATGTAAATTCCTTCCTCAGAATCTTTCTTCCCACCTAACTTAACTAGGTCCAAACTATGGGAGAACCTTGAAAGTGGCAGATGGTCGACTCAACATTTTTATTCTAATAGACACGTCAGGAAGCATTCAGCAGAGTCAGTTTGAGAGGGCAAAGAAGGCCACTGCTAGCCTTATACGCAAGGTTTGTATTGATTTACAGTAATGTTCATATTTTTCAGTTTTATTCTCTGCTGGCCATCATGACCTCATACTATTTAGCTCAATAAACTTTGATTGACTGAGTGTCGTCAGCATTTTTTATTATTCGTATTCCTCTCTTCAAAGTTAAACTTTTTCACCAACACTTTCTCTTTTTTTAATACAGTTGAGTAGCTATGAAGTTGAAATGAAGTTTGATATCATTTCCTATGCCAGTGAGCCCCAACACATTATAACGGTTTTGGACAACTTGAGTGGCAACGTGGATGTGGTCTTGAAGAGATTGAATTTGTTCAAACAAACTCGTATGTCACAGAAGTATTTAGACTATGTTGTTTTTCCAAGCAATTTGACAGCGTTTTAACATCATTATTCTTTTTGCACAGAACATGGGAAAAAGACTGGCACCAATCTCTATAAAGCCCTCAAATCTGTGCATGAGAGACTTGCCTTCCTGAAGTCAAAAAATCAAAATGAATTCAATGAGACTCAGAATGTCATTCTTATTGAGACTGATGGTAATCAAGATTTAATAAATCACAAACCTCTCATAAATTTCACATTATTATTATTATTATTATTATTATTATTATTATTATTATTATTATTATTATTATTATTATTCCTCTAGGCTACACCAACATGGGAGGCAACCCACAATATGTTCTGGGTTTGATCCGTGAGCTCTTGGGCTACAAAAGCAGATCTATAGATAACTCACACGAGGAGCTTCTTGGTTTGCATGATTGACAATTTATACTTATACCACTGCTTTATTTTGATCATATAGATTTTGTTCATGAACAATAAACAAAATAATCCATTTCAATTCTCTTTTATATATATATTTTTAATATTACACACAGATTTTCTGTCAGGTTGCTACAGCATACAAATGTGTGTGTCTCTTCCTAGATGTCTACGTGTTTGGCATTGGGGCGAGCGTTAAGAGGAGTGAGCTGAAAAGTCTAGCTTCCAGTAAAATTAGAGAGAGACATCTCTTTATCCTAAACAGTTATGAGGATCTTGGGGAGGTGTTCAATAGGATGATCAGTGAGTAGTCATTGTGTATGTTATGCACCTATATTGTGTGTAGCTATATTATGTACAAATGTAATAGCTTTTCAATAAACTTTTAGAAAAAAGCAAAAATCTGTGCCTAATATGAGTGATTTTAGCTTCGTGAGTCAGTTCAGGCAATGGCAATTGTATTGTGGACCAAAAGTAGCCCCACTGTAAGCAGCCACACTTTTACCTGGTTACCTGGTATAAGGTCGAGTGCCCAACCACTAATGTGATGCCCTTACCTGACTTTTCATACTTTAATTTGAACTTGAGAGTGGTTACAGATGGCTATGACATTTTATGTCACAGTGGTCATATTTGCATTTGTGAATAAAAATGCATGCATGTCACAACATTAATAATAAAATCAATTAGGCATTAACTCCTTGTTTGTTAATCCACCAGTACTTTATAAATGTGCTGTTCTGGGTGAGTATTCTAGTAAATTGGGGAAAAAAGTATATTTGATATAGTATCTTGCTTCTTTCCCAGATGATTCTGCTGTAACCAAATGTGGAGTAGCTCATGAGCTGGTTTCTCCAAGAATTGATGCTGATGATGATGATAATGACCTATCTCAGGTTGCTTATACCAGGCCTTGGCATGTTTCTATTAGCTGGGTATGTGAATGTAACTGGTCAGTTTAATCTGTTGGCTCAAAAAACTTATATAACATGAGTGATTTTTGGCATCATTCTGACATGATCATTGCCCTCATCATTGTCCTGTTCAACTAGCAAGCAAAGCCATGCCAGGGCTCCATTTTGACTGAGAACTGGGTGATCACAGCTGCACACTGTCTGATGAAACTAAATGGTGTTTTGATGGAACAGGCCAATCCCAAGGATGTGATCATTGAGCATGGTCTGTATTCTTTATATTATTTTACAGTATAATGGAATCAATGAATTATTTCATATTTAAACTGGAGAGGTCACAGAATATAAAATTCTTCATAGCAGAAAAAAACATTAAAAAAAGCTTCATTTTGGGCCACATTATACGTTATACAATTATACATCTCCTATTGCAGAAGATGTGGCAAATAAGTTATTGCAAACTTAGTGACTGGACTGAGAATCTCTGGTACGTATTGATGTCAAACCACAAGGGCCTAAAAAAACATTGAACATCTACTTTTCTTGTTTTTAGGTGATGGAAAAGTAGATGCCTCATTGATAATCCTTCATCCAGATTTTAATGTCACAAAACTCAGGGACAAGAGCATCAACGAGTTTTATGACTACGATGTTGCACTTATTAAAGTGAGCAGTACGATTAAGCTGTCCTCTAAGGCAAGGTAAGACAGAAAATGAAAAAATTATGAATGAAATAAACATATTAAGAAAAGAAATGTAACATTTGTTAGACTGAAATTACCATATATAAATATAAATAACCTAATACGGGAAATAGAAAAACAATAAGAGCTGTGAGGGTCACATTGCAACCTGATATTTTGATTCAGGTGATCCGTCACAAGAAAAAAGCTAGATTTTAAATGTCATTTGTCCTGCTATTCTGCTGAAACCTCCTCTGTAATCAGTAATTAGCACTGAAACATGGCTCACATGCCTGGAGCACGACAATGCCCGTCCTATTTGCTTCTTGTGACATTCAAAGGAATATATTATGGACATGAAACTAAGTGAGACCTTTTTCTTGCGGTGACTTAAGCCTTGAATTAAGGCTTTTTAAAGGTGACCAGATGAGGCTTTGTTCCACTTAGACATCATTAAGTAAAAAGGGCACCTGCAACCTTTCACATAATTAGCAAATCGCAACGATTCTTTTTCCATTAGTATATATTCTTTTTTGTTTTTCAGCACACTGAAAACTATTATGAATAAAGTCATGCATGCTAAAAGAATTTGCTCTTTTTTATTTTATTCAGCTGAAAAAATAGCAGTTTTTTCATGTTGTCTTTAACAGGCCTGTTTGTTTGCCATGTACAAAAGCTGCAAATCGAGCTCTGAAGATGACTTCTATTTCTACTAGCTCTACCTGCAAGAAACACAGTAAGAACTTCTGTATAATAAAGTCAAATGTTACAAAATTATTGGCACCCTTCATAAAACTGACCAAAATGAACATGAGCTCAAATATTACAACTACACAGAATAATACATACACTTTTTTTTTTTTTTGCTTTTTATATATCACATCACTGAGTATCCTGTAATCTTGGACCGCTTGAATAATGAAGAATTTATTTATATTGTTTTAGATTTACACGTGGCTGCACTTTTCAATTCAGAGACAGCAATTTGTCTTCTCATAGCCATTTCCGTGTGGAGTTGACTGTGTATAATACAGTATGTTCTGTATCATATGTAACTGCATGGCTTCTGGTGTTTGTGCATGAACAGAAAGTGCCCTGCTTGATCTGCAGCAGACTCAAGCCTACTTTATCCGTCAGGGGAAAACCCGAAAGTCGACTCACATCCAGACTGGAGAAAAGGTGAATTATTTGCAATAAACTGTCAGCTATGCAGAAATCATCCAGTTGTGAAATTCAGAAGAACTCTGTTACTATTTCAGCACAGCCATTTATATTCACAGAGAGGTGATTGCATTGAGCAGTTCAGACCAACCTTGGCTTCAAACAACCTGGTGTCTCTGACTGACGTGATCACAGACAGGTTCCTGTGTACTGGAGGATCACAGAAATACAAGGATGATATTACCTGCAAAGGTTTTTATATATATGTAAACAAAAATCCCCACAAATTTATATATACCGAATAACAATTTGCACAAACATTAATGATTTATTCTAATCCTCTGCAGGAGACTCTGGAGGTTCCCTCTTCCTTCGTAAGGGAATGCGTTATTTCCAGGTTAGTAACTTGACACTGAGCTTTGCAATTTTTCAATCATGGTAGTGATAAATACACAAAAAGACATTATTCTGCAGTGATCTTTCAGGCCTTTCCAGTATTTCTGATGCCACTGTTAAATAGCTTCAATTTTCATCAATCTATTATTCATTTCTTTGTCCCCTAGGTGGGAGTCGTGAGTTGGGGCACAAAGTTAGTGTGTGATTCGACTACCCCAACTGTTTCTGAGCCTCCTGTGGATGCCCGTGATTTCCACATCAGTGTGTTCTCCATTATGCCTTGGCTTAAAGAGCACCTGGACAAAGAACTGGACTTCCTGCCATTGGAAAACTGAATTAAGCAGGAAAGTTGGACAAAAATTTTAAATATAACCTGTTTTGGTATCATAAGACCTAAGAGAATTATCATAAGGTATAAATTGCAAATGTGTATTATTATGTAATCTGGCTAAACTACTAATTAGCTACTACTGGTCTCAACTATTTATATCTATTTAATTGTGTTGTTCATTGATCTCTATTCTATTCTAATTATTCATGATTCTCAAACCTTTCAATCTCACATAAAATTTCTTATGCAGGAATAAGTGGCTTTTTTGTGTGTATTTAAAGGCTAATGTGTATTCTATTATGCCTTGTGTTTTTAAATTTTGGTGCATGCTTGAGAATCTAGCTCATGGGATAGCCTTCCTAGCAAGACACTTAGTTTTGACACAGTGAACCACGAGACTCTTTTGTCCACCCTCATGAGTCTAGGAATTCGTGGTGCAGCAGTTTGCATCCTACCTGGAAGGTCATATCAGGTGACATGGAGGGGATCCACATCCGCTCCTCACAGACTCTCCACTGGTGTCCCACAAGGCTCAGTACTTGGTCCTCTTCTGTTCTCCCTCTATACTCGATCTCTTGGTGCGATCATATCCTCATATGGATTTTCATACCACTGCTATGCGGATGATGTTTCTGCTCGGATATCAGCATGTCTGGCAGACATCTCATCAGCTAAAACTTAATAGCAGCAAAACTGAACTGCTGTTCATCCCAGGTGATGTCAGGATCTTGCGATCTCCCTGGACAACCCCTCTGATCTTGCCTTTGGTTACTACACACAACTTTGGGGTAACCATGGACAATTAACTTTCCTTTTCCTCTCACATTGCTAAGCTGGCACACTCATGCCTATTTCTCCTTTATAACATCAGAAGGATTCGGCCATTTCTTTCCACACAGGCCACTCAGGTGCTTGTTCAGTCCCTTGTCATTTCAAGACTGGACTACTGCAATTCGCTCCTTGCAGGTCTGCCTCTGAGTGCCATTTGACCTCTGCAACTGATCCAGAATGCAGCTGCATGACTGGTTTTCAATCTTCCTAAGTTCTCCCACACCACCCCACTGCTATGCTCCCACCAATGGCCTCCTGTAGCTGCCCGCATCAGATTTAAAACATTGATGCTTGCCTACAAAGCCAAAAACGGACCAGCACCCACTTACCTCAAAGCGCTTATCACATCCCGCACTGCACCACGCTCCCTCTGATCCTCTAGCACTGCTCGACTGGTCCCACCATCTCTCAGGGCCCAAGGAAGGCATGCATCGAGACTCTTCTCTGTTCTGGCACCTAGGTGGTACAATGAACGTCCCCTAAATGTCTGAACAGCTGAGTCACTGGCAGTCTTCAAACCACGTCTAAAGACTTACCTCTTCCTAAAGTACTTAAATTAGCAGTTAAAATAAATAAAATAAATAAATAAATAAATATGTATTGTCTGAGCGCTTGTTACTACATTACCTCCCCAACAGAGTTTTTGGACTGAAGGTATTCTTAGTTTGTGACCTAGCGAACCAGTATCAGAATGTATTTATTGATAGAGACTTCAAAGCACTTTTGTAAGTGGCTCTGGATAAGGGCATCTGCCAAATGCCATAAATGTAAATGTAGTTATGTATGTAACTGTGGTTCTGTGAACCCCTAATAACTATGGGTGTAACGATACATCATGACATGATGCATCGCGATTAAAAAAGGTGATTACAGTATGTGCATTGTGGAAATCAGCATTCTAGTAATTATGCGTCTAAGGCAGATGCACTGTTTGAACATCAGTGGTCCCAAGCTGCACATTCCATACAGTTAAAATATATAGAGCGCATGCTGATCAAGTGACCGCATTCTTTTTCATGGAAAGCCCCCAAGATCTGTACTTGAAGTCCAATAGCCAAATAGATCCAGATTGCAACAACCAACACATGTTAAATGTTATATGGTTACATAACCTTCTTATAACACAGTTAAAATGCTCTCCAGTAGCTTTTGAAAACAACACCAAAGGCTGTATAAATCAGGAATTTTAGCCGACTTTGGAGCTCTATTTCTGCTAAGGAGCTCATGATTTCAATCCTTTTCCCCAGGTCAGGAACTTTGTTTCTTGTTTCTATCAAAATATTTGGGAGAATTAATAAATTGATTTATTTTTAAGATATGGTGAACCTGTAGTACATTTTGTTTACAATATCAAATATTAAATAAATTGATTTTAGTTTTATACATATCAAAATGCACATTGTTTTGCGTTATTCAGAAATAAAAAAGGAGTCTTTTCAGTCATCATTTCTCTTTGTTCAAAATAACCTGAGAATTGAATCAAATCGAAATCCTGAAGCCAGTATCGTGAATCAAATCAAATCCGGAGTGTATCGTTACACCCCTACTAATAACTCTTTTTGTGCACATGCATGCCGATTCCTTCCAACAAAATCATGCTGTTATGATGCAGCATTTGCCATAGATATTGCCATCATGTTTCCCAGTCACCATTTTCCATGGTGTCAGGATCAGATGGTTGCTGTTTGGACTAAGTAGTACGATAGAGTGCATACAGGGCAACAAGGAACGCTCTGTAGGCAATTGATTTACAAAGCTGGGGATGGCAGAACCCTAAGTTTACCCACAAGGTCACCTCAGTGTCAGTGCCAGCAATGCATACAAGGTTAGCTTATAGCTAAGGTATGCAGTTTTCCCACTCTTTCTGCCAAAGTAATTACTTAGGCTCATAAAGAGATAAGGAACTTAAGGGACTCCAGCACAAGTGGGAGATCCTACACTGTGCTCTTGGGGAACCATGAAAGATGGAAGCATACGTTTATGAGCCGCAAGAGAAATGCCATTTTGATGAATGCAGATGGAATAACTTAATCTGTCTGATTTAACTCAAAAGATCAGTCAAAGCCCTGCAAGCAAAATCAGTATGTAAATAATACATGGAGACATCTGGGGTTTTTATAATATATAATCTTTATTTCAGTTTCTTTGATACTTTTTAATGTGGAATGTTGCACTATAGGCTGGGCAGCGTGTCCTCAGACAGAATGCACTTTTGTCAAATAAACTAAAAAGCAATCAGTGTAACCCCATACATTTTAATGTTGCATTAACATAGACTATCAGTTAAGAAAATGTACACTTGGTGACTTAAATAATCACAATATATATTTAAAAAGAAAAAAAAAACAGGAAACGTACAAAATTACAGAACAGCGACCTTACGTGTGTGAAGATGACGATGAAATCAGAGCAATGAGAATTAAAACCCATTTGGTAATGGACACTTTTCTCCATGACACACTCTGCTTAAGGCTCAGCCTGGAACTGCCTTTCATTTACCGAGAGTTTCAGTGAACTAAACCCTGTGTAATCTTTACAATAAGCCTGTAATAATCGGTTTTACACCAAGGAGATTCACCACTGGCTGGTAAAGGACACATGGGTCAATAGAGAACACTTCTGTCTGTTTAAAGACATTCAAGCACTTCAAAGTTCCATTTTAGTTTCCATTTAGATTATACCATTTATACATTTCTATATTTTACTCTTTCGATATTTAAGGGTAACCACAAATGCCTCACCACAACTGTGAAGCTTAAACCCCAGCTAGTGAACATCAGCAGAAACAGAGATCAAAGAGCTTGTGTTATTTAGGCAAAAACACGCCTAAAAAGCACTTTGGGGACTCTCTATAAATGGGGTTTCATTGAGCACACATAACAATGGAGGCGCAACATGACAAAATAGTAGCCTGAGATTCCAGACCTGTCGTTAAGAGGCTGACAGACTCAGGAACTATTGACACTGAGACACAGACACTGCAGCCGAAGTGCATTATAAGGCAGGTGGAGTGACGTGAAACCTCTCCCAGTTAGACAGAACAGTTGAACAGTTTTTACAATCCTAGCCTTATGGTTGAACGAAAGATGGAGAACGAAACAAAGTAGCAACAGACAAAACAGCACAGCTAATACTGTACCAGACACAACATGTGGATTATATGGTTATCAGGCTCAAACAATTCAGTGGTATAGTGCTAACTTTTCATAATGTGACGAAACTAGAAAGTTTCACTTAAAGGGGTAGTGAATGAGTGAAGTCATACATCAGCAGCTTTAAAACATAAACTGTCAGTTTTCTTTGGGCTGAAGAGGTGATGGAGTGGTGGCTAGTGACATTCTCGTTTATAAAGTATGAGACCGAGGCTGGTCAGTCAATGCACTTCTTAAACATAATGCCATTACAAGTGGAGTCAATGTTGTGGATCGCCAACATCCAACCAATCAGGTTAAGAAGGTGTCTCTACTTTCCTTGCTTGTTGCTCATCAGTTCACGAGCCCAACATTCAGGTTAACACCAGCTATATTAATGACTGCACCTTTAAAGCAATACTCCAACCAAAATTAAAGCAATACTCCAACCAAACTGCTAATGTGGATTCTTATAGAGAACAGTTAGAATGACAAATCAGTGGTAAATTCATGATAACGGGAATTTGTCTGCACTCGCTTGTTAACCATGTTAATATTTTATGGTGAAGCACTGCACTTCACTGTAAAATTAAAGATGCTCACAGAGTTTAAACTGTACATCACAGACAGAATAGCACTCAGCAGCAATTCATGGGTTGATCTAACCCGCACTCTACACTTCACTCATGCAGCTTGAAACAATGTCAAGGAGGATTGGAAAAGCATCAGTGCCGGAGCATCACCTTTCCTTGAGTGGTTCTCAAAATAAAGTTTATAATGTTTTGAAATTAGTTAAGCAGGCTAGACATCACTGAAGGTTCAACACAAAATGAGAAACTTCACAGACCTTAAAATAAACAAGCGCGCGCACACACACACACACACACACATTCCCTTCATGATCACTGTAGAGCAAAAGCAAAGTTTTTCTACACATTCATACAGAGCACAAGGAAAAAAAAAATCCCAACATTCTTTGGCAAAGAGCAGTTTCAAACAACCAGGTCACTTCAACTTTGTCAGCATGTAAATAAGCAAATGGCAATAACACACAGGTTGGATGACGGAGTAGTGCCCGTCCTCCATCACAAAGTAACTACCAGCTGTAAGCCACTTGGCGAAATCATAATACGGAGAAGCATGATGTCACTTCCGTCCCATGGGCTCCCAGCCAGATGAAGCTCAGCAGTTCCCTTTCCTAATGCTTCCTGTGAAGTTACTGAGACAGTATGGCACTTCCTGTGAGGTCACAGATGGAATCAATGTTTCCTGTGAGGTCAAAGCGAGATGAGGCACTCCCTCTGATATCACAGGGTTTTTAAACTTCTGGGAGAATGAGGCTTGTCCAGCTGAAGCACAAAAAAACCCCACAAGTGTAAAAAAGCTTCTTCACCCTTGTCATTATACCCCACTTAAGTTCAAGTGCAGCAAATAATAAATAGGACAGCCCCATGTGGGCTTTTGTGGCCGTGCAGAAGGAGAGTGAGACATCAGTTGCTGGACAAACGAACAATGGCTGACACACACTCTGTGTATCATCTGGCACTACCCATCAAAAATCAGCTTCATATCCAGCAACATTTCATATTCTACAAGGAAAATGTAAAGAAGAAGAAGTAGTAGTCCAGTGCTTGAGAAAGGGTATAGTCTATCCGCCTGACTGGTCAAGGCGAAGCATACCGGTGGGCCTGCTTTTTTCTGCTCTTACCACACCTCACAGCGGTGGCCTGAGTTCATGGGTGAGCCCAGTGGACACTGGAAATGCTGCGCAAATTCAGGAGAGTTAGAGAGTGTGCCAATGACACGGTATTTGGGTGGACTGTGAGGATCTGTCATTAAGCCCTCGTGAGCACTCTCTGGTGTCCGTACAGAACACCAAACCTGTACAGAGGAACACAACAGTGGCATTTACAGCAATTTAGTACTTGCAGATGAGTGCAAAGGTTTGCATCCCGCTTGAACAAATTAACACAAATACACTTACCTTACACTGGTTTAATAGAAACACCCGTAGCCCTGCATGTTCACGCAATTATCCAATCACTGATTAGGAGACAGTAGTGCAATGCATAAAATCATGTAGATACAGGTCAAGAGCTTCAGTTAATATTCACATTCAACACCAGAATGGGAAAGAAATGTGATCTCAGTGACTTTGACTTCGGCATGGTTGTTGGTGCCAGATGGGTTAGTTTGAGTATTTCAGAAACTGTCGATCTCCTGGGATTTTCACACATAACAGTCTCTAGACTCTATACAGAATTGTGTGGGGGAAAAAAAAACATCCAGTGAGTGGCAGTTCTGTGGGTGGAAATGTCTTGAGAGAGGTCAGAGGAGAATGACCAGGCTGGTTCAAACCGACAGGAAGGCTCCAGTAACTTAAATAACCACTCTTTACAGATGTGGTGAGCAGAAAAGCATCTCAGAAAACTCAACAATCCGAACACTGGATGGAGTACAACAGCAGAAAGACCACACTGGGTTCCATTCCTGGCAGCCAAGAACAGGAATCTGAAGCTACAGTGGGCCCACCTGAACTGGACAGTTGAAGATTAGAAAAACATTGGCTGGTCTTTTTCCAGTCATCAATTTTTCCCCCATTCTGATGTTTGATGTGAACATTAACTGAAGCTCTTGACCTCTATTTTATATGATTTTATGCACTGCTGCCACATGATTGGCTGTTTGGATTATTTGCATGAGTGAGCAGAGGTACAGGTATTCCTATTAAAGAGGCTGGTGAGTGTATATCAAGAGATTTATTGTGTTTCAGTTTTTGTTTCTTGGAATTTTGCAGATAAATTGTAAAATAGTTTTTCCCAATCAAAAACCATGGAGGACACAAACTTTTTCACTTGTTTGCACGTCACATTTACTACCCACTATCTCAGTCCATCAACTGACCTGATTGTTGTCTCTACGTAGTCAACATATCATTTTTATGCTTTTCTGATATTCATTAGAGAAATTTTTCCAAGCAGAAGTTCCATTCCATGTAATTCTGACTTAAGAATCTCCTGTCACTGTTCATGAGCATCTTCAATCTTATTCTCAAACAGCTGGTGTGGATACAGATTTTCAAGTAGGAGCCTTCAATTGACTATTGGCTAGAAAGCAACACCAGCTGTTTGCAGATAAGACATCTCTTATTATACCAACCACAGAATAAATACAAAATTTCCATTAACTAATGTCAGACTGATGCTAAAATTGATCAGATTTTGGAGCACTACTGCGTCATTTCACGTCGAATGACTGGAAATCATTTACAGTAAACTTTAATACGGAGCTTATCATTATCTATCTCTGTAAAACTGGTGTCATACCTGTGCAAACCCCACAAAGAAGAGCTGGTCATTAGTCAGATTGACTGCTGGGAGTCTCTTCTCCTTCCCATTCCTCTTTACCCATGACCTGTAAGCCTATAAACACACCAAAATCCCAAAATTAATTCATTTATTCATTATGAAATTAACATTTATAATCTCCACACGTGTGAATGTGTGTGTGTATTTCAAAATCTCATACATAATAGAGAATAACATAAGAATATCAAAGGTTAATACAATTTATACAAAATATAAATGTAAATTTATGTCCCAGTCCCTTGGCTGTCTAAAAAAAAAAGCACAAGTACATAGCTTACCAATTAGGTTGCCTATTATTAGATCAAATACTATAAAACCATTGATATTATATGGAAAAGTTTGTGAAAATATGTAATAAGGCATCTTCAACAGTAAATAAATTGAGCAAAAGAAATAACTTGCATGATAGGCAGCCTTTAAGCCTCCATTGTCTGCAATGTTCTCTCCCAGGGTTTGTTTGCCATTTATATGTTCTCCATTGATGGTGTACTGAGAGTACTGATCCACCATGCACTCTGTGCGGTTCTTAAAAGCGTCTACTGAAGAGTTCTGCCACCATGGCCTAAGGTTCCCGTCCTTGTCATACTCTCTGCCTGCACAAAGCAAAAATATAAATATCAGCAATGATGTGTGCAATGCATGCATGTCTTTGTGTGTGCTCACATCTACGTACCCTGGTCATCAAAAGCATGAGTAAGCTCATGTCCCATGACCACACCGATGCCCCCAAAGTTTAGTGCTCTGTGAGACAGAACAACACACACACAATCATGACATGCCCATTACAACTGAGACATAATATCTCTTAATTCACTAAGTCCACCAACGCACTTGGGGTGGTCCCGGGCATAGAATGGAGCTTGTAGGATTCCAGCAGGAAACACAATGCCGTTCTTGGTGGGCATGTAGTATGCATTTACTGTAGGAGGAGTCATGCTCCATCTAAAGGAGAGAGAGTTAAAAGAGGCAGAAATTATATAATCAGAAAAAGTGCTCTTTCACAACTCCGTAATTAAGCCTAGATGTGTGCGCGCACACACAGAGAAAAACTCACTGGTCTTTGTTTGGAGGTTTGCGCAGCTGGTCTGCCATCACTCTGGCTGAGAAGTTGTAGAAATTGAGCATATTCTGGAAAAAGTTGTCTTCCGAGACATCGTACTGGAGGGATAGAAAATCTAAAATAACTACATTTCATTCGCACACCACCATCTCTCTAAAGATTCACGTCAGCCTTATAATCTGGATCTGGACATTTGTTTGCCTACCCCGTCATATACTTCATCCAGCTCCTTGGGGTCTAGAATGAAGTCCGGGAAACCGATCATGTCATAGATGGCATCAGCCTAAAAACAAAAACAAACAAACAAACAAAAAAAACAATTTATCTTGAAAAACCATGTTATATTATATAACAGTGAAGACATACAGTCAGGTCCATAAATATTTGGATATTGATTAAGTTATGATGTTATGATGTTAGCTGTCTACCACAGTAAATTTATATATAATATAAATTTATATAAATATAATGAACATCAGGTGAACGTAGAAATTACAGCACTTTTTATATGTGGACTTCATATTGAGAGTTAACAGCAACAGATTCCAAATGCAAACTGCACACAGGAAATCACTTCTAGATGTTTTATTTGTTTTAATAACATACACCTGGCCATGGAACAGCTGAGCAGCCAACTGCTCAATTAATTTTGGTCCTTTAAAAAATTTAATTAAAGCTGAAAGCCTGCACTTTGAACTCATGTCCATTAGTTAACCAATATTCTGTGGTAGACAGTTAAAACAATTACTTTGTCCAAACCTTCAATTGTTTATGGACTTGACTCTATGTGGGGATCAAATTGTAAAATGTATAGAAAGAAAGAAAGAAAGAAAGAAAGAAAAAGAAAAAGACAGAAAAAGACAGAAAGAAAAATGAAAACACAGTGATTCAAGGGTTGAAAAGGGTTTGTTAGCATAACAAGCAAAGCCTTCCCCGAATATCAGGAAATTGCTCTGAAAAGTCCACATGAACCAAAATGGATCAAAAAGGAGAGGGCAGGTTAACAGGAAAGATATTTTCTGTTAGATTTAATATCCACATGCAGCCCTCCTTAAACCAAGTCCTGAGTGTATGTTTTTTTTGGGGCTGCCAGCTTGTGTTCCCTCACCTTGTCCTTGGCAGCTTGTCGTGTCTGTTCATCCATCCAACTGAGGTTGTCCAAAGCGTCTTTAAAAGCAGTTCGGATCTCGTTGATCATCCCCTCAGCCTGCAGGAAGAGAAGTTACATTTCTCAAACATCTCAGAGCTGCGAGTGCTGATCCAGGAACAGTATGAATGAACAGACTTTCATGATACATGGTGTAGATGCATATGAATATAGAGCATATGGTGTAGTTCACACTGCAGCCACATAGTGGTGGCAAAGAGTCACTAATGATAATGTGAAAGATAATGGAAATGACATCATTGATGATCATCTTATCCACTTGGTGCAGTTTAATGTTTAGCGATAAATACAGACTGGAGCCACTATGGCCTCTGTGAAACTCACAATCTCTTTGCTGTGTTTGTCAAAGGTGGCTTTAACAAACAGTGCACCCAGAGCAAAACCCAGAGTGTCATCTGTGTTTCCAATGCAGGTCTGCCAGCGAGGAGTACACGACTGTGTACACGGGAAAGAAAGACACAAAGGAAATTCATGTTTAGTACCTAGGGAAAACACACATAGCTTGTCAGTCAGTCTCAACTGATGCAACACCTGACTGAGCCGTCTGTATTCACCTTCTTGGTGCCATATAGACTCTCCAGTAGTTTGTCCTGGGCATTCTCGAAGCGTTGGTCGAGGCTGGATGCTCCTTTCTGCACCAGATTCCAAATCATGTAGTTATTCAGCAAACTACAGCAAGAAGAAATAGACACTGACTGAGTGATGGAGACTGTGCGTGCGTGCGTGTGTGTGTGTGTGTGTGTGTGTGTGTGTTAGCAAGACTGCATACAGAGATCAGACCAGAAGGAGATCAAAAAGAAGCAGAGGAACACAGAAAGACTGAGACAGGCGAAGATTCTGCACCATAGTGCATACTGTGCATTTATTCCACAGACTGACAGAGAGAAAAGAACAAAGGAGGTAAATGCTTTAATAAACCTGCAGGTATAAATCCGACAAGCGTGATGTTATAAAGGTGACAGGAGTGAAATGATTAAAAGTGCACTGCAGTGTTTTTCAACCATGTCTCTATCCACCATATTCTCAGTGTGTGAGATTACCAGGAACAAGATCTTACATGTTTCTCTGTACTAAGACAAAAAAAAAAACAGAAACGCTATTGCACCAACAATAAAGATCTTATGATAGAAAGTCTTATCAAAACTGTTAGGTGGTAGATGATGTGACTCTGAGGCAATACAGTAAAAAGTGCTCAAATTTTACCTCAAATTTTGTGTGTGAAAAACAGTAACATAGTAGTAGCATAAAGTAGTCCCATCTTGAAAGGACAAGTTATAGTGAAGTAAAGATTAATTTACAAATACGTCAGGTGTTTCACAGAAATGTTATATGTTTATAGAATTCAACAACTGCCCTTAGACCCCCATTGTAAGTTTTGATGGTTTTTTTTTTTACACCTCAGTGCAGTATTTAAAAAAAAAAATCAAAATTATCCTCTGTTGTAACTGCACATATACTACAGATACAGTAGATTAGATAACATCAATAAAATTCAATGATTAAAACAGTTGGCAAAGAATTTCATTATCAGTTAGTTGGTCTTTGATATGAAGCACTCCGTCACACTCTACTCTGAAAAGAATCTCAGAAGTCTCACTATTTTTAATAAATGTTGTGTCAAGTCATCGAGTTGCCACCCTGCTTTGGGTACACATCGAAGGTGCTGGGAAAAAAGTAGATACACTCCACACACTGACAATGATTCACCTTGTGCAAGTGTTTCAGTTAGCAAGACAGCCAATGGATATCTGCCTTTATTTTTTTACCAGTTTATTGGCCTTTTCAAAATTAAACAAATCTGAATCTGAAATGCAGGCAAAACCCTCTCCCTGTGATTGAGACCACTGGTCACATTAGTTGCAATAAAAATGTGAGGAACCATGACAAATACGTATTGCAATTAGTGACCTGTTATTTAATTAAAATTAGTTAAGAGTTGTGCAGTAATATTAGTTGATAGAAATGCTTCAAAGAAATTGTTTGAAATAAATAAATTACATATTTAGTATAATTAAAAATAAATGATTAATTGGAAAGACAGATTAATCGAATATGAAAATAATCATTACTTGTAGCCCTGTGGTGGATAGAGATATGGTTGACAAATAGTGGAGTATTAATTTAATAGACAGAAAAATGACCCTGTACTGGACTTTACCACTTTTGCTTAGTCTATCTCAGACACACACATACTTGCGGTCAGTCTTGTTGATGAGGTCCGAGACCTGCTGCAGGTATTCTTTGGCGTACACGACCACCGGCTCTGTCTCATTCAGCTCCAGGGGTGAAAGGGCAGAGGTCAGGTAGTCCAGCCAATCCACCGCTGGTGCGAGTGTCTAAGGAAGGGGAGATCAATACAAATGAATCAATACAAGTCGGCTCACTTCCATACTGTCACTTAGCATTAGATAATATTATTATCGTTCTACCTGATTCTCAATAGCTTCAATTCATTCCTAGTCATGTTGCAAATTTTGGAAGAAGGAGCACTTTAAAAGGAACGTGCAAATCACCAGAAGGTGCAAGCAAGTCCACTTTGCAGTTGGATGAAATATCGGACATGCAAAACAGCTTAGCAAAGAGGAATGAAAGCCCATTAACATTGCCCGCAAAACAGCTGATCACACTGGGCCGAGAGAAATTCTCAGAGGACTCAATATGCGCTGTACACACCGCTCCTGGCCATCTTGGTATTAAAACACATGAATATTCTATGCAGCCTTCAAAGACATTCACTGTGGCTATTAGAGAGGAGGCATGAAACCCCAAAGCTTTTATCTTGCTCAAGATTTTTTACCTGAAAAATTCAATTCTACTACCACATTCGCTGACATTATTTCAGAGCTTGTTCTGCTGCTCTGTTGTTTGGTGTGATTTCAAAAACAAAGCGCTGAGTATATAGGCAGTACAGATACTCCACCAACCACACACCCTCAAAGACAAGCAAACACACACACACACACACACACACACACACACACACAGACACACACACACAAGCGTGTTTGCATTCCAAAGCCCAAGACGCAATTCCAGCTGCCCAACCCTTGGGGTATATTTTACTGAAATACTCATCTTACACACACACACACACACAAACACACTCCTTATATCTCACACAGCAGTCATCCTTATTCAGGCTGTGGGAGTCTGGGAAGAGGGAGAAGATGAAAAGATAAAAATAAACTGGTTATTTTTTTCCTTCAGCAGTCCCACCAAGGAAGAAGAACAAGAAGAAGAAAAAGAAGAAGAAAAGATAAGATTGCATGGCAGATTTAATCTGATTTCATTTTAAATGGAGGACATTAGAGGAGGTGACACAAACTAGAGTGAAAATGACTCTCCATAATTCCTAATAATTAATAATTCATAATAGATAAAGCTGTGAAGGTTTTGGACTTCAACCCTCCAAAACCTGCAGTAAGGGCTTGAAACATTTGTGCGAATTACAGGCACACCAGAACCAAGAATGCATCTAAATCATTACTCTATATATGAATCTATAAAAGTGAATAAAAACTCTATATACATCACAAAATACTATATACAGCAATTTTACAACAGAAAAACAGGTCCACATTAACCGACAGACATTCACTAGTTATCTCAAAATCTCTAGTTTCAATAGTTTCTCAAATTTCTTAAATTATAGAATTGAGAAGCAGCAATGCGCTGAAGACAAGGAGGATTTCAGCCTCCCATTGGGATGTCTGGTTATGGGGTTAAATCAGTTAATGAAATAAAGAATTATTTTTAATATTGATCATTAGGTTTTATGAACTGCAATCTTGACAAGTTCTGTGAATTCACTTGACCTGTTTAATGAATGAATCTTACAAAGGGTTTTGTCACATATGTTTAAAAAAAAAAAAAAGGATTAAAATGGATACTGGTTCAGTGAAGGCCAAAATAACTATTTGTACAGCAATGCTAATAAATTATAACTGACCAAACTGATGCTGTTAAAATGAATTAACAAATCTCAGCTCCTTCTTGTAAAATGTGGAACTTTCTGTCCCAAATGTAGCGATGCTGAAGTTGTCAAAACATGCCACAACTATTAAAAATCAATAATCAAAAAAGCTGAGTACAGGGTATACATCAGTTATAAAAACCAAATGTACTCTTGTAACGCTTCATAAATTCAGAAACAGATTTAAACCCCCTTGGCAAGTGCTGAACACTGATTTTTTTAAACTGCTTCGGTGCTTCAGTTCTCAACAGCGTGGCCTCTCAGTCCTGGCCTTCAACAGACAGAAAATCTCCAGCATGATGGCTATCATCCCAAAAAGCCTGTTTCACTTGAGTTTTGTTTACACAACCCACAAAACTTAACATTAAAAAAAAATCAGACAGCCAGGGAATGTAATCAGTGAAATAATTTATGTCCTCCGTTACTATTTCTTTGCCTCACACTTGCTTTTCTCTGATTCTCCTGTACAAAAAAACTGTTGCCTAGCAACTGTTGCCATAACAATTGCAGGCCTTGAGAAACAAAGGGGTGCTGGTGTGAGGCATAAAGAGAAGATTCCTGAAAAAATGTAATTGTTCTTTTTTTTTAAACAAAAAAAAAAAAAAAAAAAAAAAAAAACATGTTACAATGTTACAGAGAAAGCTGAGAAAAGTGCATCTGCAAAAGGAAATGTTCTAAAAGGGCATGATGATCTAGTGAGAACAGTGAGAAGACAGAACGTCTTGACTTTAAGGAACTCATCACAGACAGACAGAAATGAATAATTCACTGTCATCAGTGGTAAACACTATGGCAGAGAACCTCCAGGGATCCATAGCCAAGGAATCCACCATTTTTTCCACCAGGAATCCATCATTTACACTATATGACCAAAAGTATGTGGACACCTGACCAATCACACCCATATGTCCTTGTTGAACATCCCATTCCAGATTTAGTCCCCCGTTTGCTGGTATAATAACCTCCACTCTTCTGGGAAGGCTTGATGGTTGTGGGGAGTTCTCCATTCAGTCACAAGAGCATTAATGAGGTTGGGCGCTGATGTTGGGTGAGGAGGCCTGGTGCACAGTCAGCGTTCCAATTTATCCCAAAGGTGTTCAGTGAGGTTAAGGTCAGGGCTCTGTGCAGGCAACTTGAGTTCTGCCACTCCAACCTTGGCAAGCCATGTCTTTAAGGATTTCAATTTGTGTACAGGGGCATTGTCATGCTGGAACATGTTTGGGCCCTTTAGTTCCAGTGAAGGGAAATCTTGATGGTACAACATACAATACCATTATAGAGACATTCTAGACAATTGTGTGCTTCAAACTTTGTGCCAAGGATTAGGAGAAGAACCAAATATGGGCGTGATGGTCAGCTGTCCACATACGTTTGGCCATATAGTGTCTTATTGAGCTCTTATAGTTTTAGCCTGTTTGACTGGTCACTTGAAGCAAATGGGTTTAATCCAAACCTCAATAAATCAAAATAACTACTACTATAAATAATGTCAACTTGGACCTAATGTGTTTTGTCAGTTGATATTCCAGAAATAAAAAGCTCTATGGTTCCAATAAAGTCAGAAAATTGTAAACATCTGAACAATATGCCTAATAATTGAATAGTTGGATAAATAGTCATAAAGTCAACTGAAGGATCTGTGGAATTTATTTTACAGTTAAAGGGGTCCCTATCTACAAACTGTTTAAGAACCACTGAGTATTGCATAACTAAAACTAATAAAAGCCAGCACACACATCTTCCTCCATCACTCTCAACATCCCTCATGCACACACCTGCAGCTCAGCAATGGTGATTTTGTGGTAGATTTTCTCCTCGTCCCTGCGCTCATCCTGAGGCACAGTGATGTTGGCGAGTGCCGTCTCAAAATCCAGAATCTGCTGCATCTGATTCTGAGTGGAGTTCTTATCTCCTCCCAGCAACAACCCAAGCTCCACCATGTAGTCCAGGTATGCCTTTAAAACCTTAACACAGAAACACACAACCAGCATGAGTGACAAGAAAAAACTTGGGTGTGGATACAGTCTGTGGGTACAAATCTGTGATTCCAAGTTATTGAGCCATAAAGTTTAGACCCTCAATAAAATCAAAGTGGGTACAACATTTTAAGCAATATTTAGGTAAATGTCTTACATATATTCAGTGCCATATAAATAACCTTTTAAATAAATAACCTGTTTTTTGCCAAACAAGTCAATCAACCACAGAGAGAAAAAGATTCTCCATGTTGCCTTTTTGCTCACTTAAAATGTATTTCTCATTGTAACCGTGTACTTTCTACACTGGGCTAGCTAATGATTTTATGATTTGTTAATCCCTGAAGAATGTTGAACGTCTGTTGCATTTATGTGCCTTGGCATTTAATTAAGTAATGTTATTGGAATAATCAAGAATAGACAATGAGAAGACTGTCAATTGAATCTTAAGATTCATCTACATTTTTAAATAATACGCTAATTAAAGGTCTTCTGATCAGAAATATAGCTGTGATATCCAATTATATGAAAACCGCCGCAATACACCCTACTGCTAACAATGTGTAATCATGCTACATGGTCCAGTTCAAGCATGTGGAAGAGCAATGGCCCTCAGGAGAGTACTCGATGGCTTAACCTGCAGTTGCTAGATGTACCTGTGGAACCCACAGGCCTTTTCAGACCTGCAGTGTCCACAATGCAAAAGTGGTTTTAGGAAAAGAAGAGGGAGGATGAAGCACTCCAATTGTGCCTCCCCAGGAAGCAAACGGCCCCCTCCCAGACATCTCGGCAGAAATTCAATCAGGCTGTAGCCCGTCCACCGGCCTACCGGATCACAAAGCAACAGCCACCATCTCAAGCCTCCGCTCAGGGCCCAAACAAGCCTTCAGAGCCTAGATATCTCATGCCCACACATAGAGGAGGAGAAAGGAATGCTCAGAGCTCCAGTTAGAGCCCCAGATGAGTCGCATAAGCACATAACCAGTGCCCCTTCAATTAAAATGTTCAAATGTGCGCATTCAAACCTCAGGCCAAGGGCCCAACCAAAAATGTTCCAAAGTGCCTAGTGGTAGAAAAAAGCCCTTATAAATCAGATGCAAAGTCCACATGTGCGCACACACGCACAATCCAAAATAACGCCGACACATGGCGCTCATGCTTCATTGGCGGTGATATAATATGATATCATATAATATGGCCCATGCAGGCCCAATTCCAGCCACTGGAGGGCTCGCCACTGCCATTGAAATGCTCTACTGGCTCCTTATCAGTGCAAATTCAGCGTTGGCAAATGTGCGTGATATCAGATTGGGTTTAAGGACTGTAGCCAAAGGCTACAGTCTCCAATTCGCTATCAAACCACCACAGCTCAATAGGATTGTGCAATCACAGGACAGAGGGGAAGCCGCTCCCGTTTTGTGGGAGGAAATAATCTCTCTACAGAGCAGAGGCACGATAAGGACAGTACCTCAAGGAAAGCCACTGTGGCTTCAGTTTGAGGTATTTTATGGTCCCAAAGAAGGGAGGGTGCCTGCGGTCAATATTAGACCTGCTTACGCTGAACAAATGTCTGAGAATGTACAAGTACAGGATGCTAACATGTGCAACTCTTTTGCTCTCTTGCTTTGTGTGCCCAGGCAATTGGTTCACATTCATTGACCTGAAGGTTGTGCATGTCCACATACATATATACATCAGACCCTGAAATGCGAACCTGAGAAATTTTCTGTGAGGGGGGTATGTATGTATGTATGTATGTATGTATGTATGTATGTACAGTCAGGTCCATAAATATTTGGACAGTGACAATTTTTGTAATTTTGCCTCTGTATACCACCACAATGGATTTGAAAGGAAGCAATTAAGATGTGATTAAAGCGTTTAGCTTTAATTCAAGGGGTTACCCCCATTTTCACAGGCTCAAAACTGGACAATTGACTGATAAGCAGTTTCATGGACAGGTGCGGCCCGTTTCCTCATTATTTCATGACAAATTAAGGAGATAAAAGGTCTGGAGTTGAATCCAATCACTGAATTTGCATTTGGTTGCTGTTCATGGGAACTCTCAATATGCAGTCCAAAGAGTAGTCCGATGCAAGCAGAAGAGGCCATCATAAGGCCGAAAAAACAAATGGATAATGACCCAAAACATACTGCTAAAGCAAACTGAGGGCTTCTTAAAGCAAAGAAGTTAAATATTCTTAAATGTCCAATGACCACAACCCAATTCAGCATGGTTTTCACTTACTGAAGATAAACTGAACACAGAAAGACCCACAAATAAGCAGCAACTGAAGGCAGCTGCAGTAAAGGCCTGGCAAAGCATCTCAAGGAAGGAAACTCAGCATTTGGTGATATCCATGGGTTCCAGATTTCAGGCAGTCATTGACTGCAAAGGATTTGCATCCAAGTAATAAAAATAATCCTAATATTTATGATTATGTTAGTTTGTCCAATTACATTTGAGCCTGTGAAAATGGAGAGACTCTGCAAAAGATGGCTGTAATTCCTAAATAGTTAATGCAATATTTCTTGTTAAGCCCCTTGAATTAAGGGCATACCTATCAGTGAACAGAGAACGGGCTATTCTGCTGTGTCTGTCTATTTTCTGCAGGGGAGAAAGGATGGAGATACAGAGTTTGCCTCAGACTTTTGTATCTGACAGCGATGGCACTAGTAACCATCCTGTTAGCCCACCTGCATATGAGGGGCTTTCAACGGTGGGTTGCTTCCCTCAGATTAGATCCATTACATGCTTGCTGCAATGTTACTGTGTCAGTAACATGTGCAGCGGCACTGCATCTCTGGAGACGCCCCTCTTTTCTGACAACAGGCGTACCGTTGGGCGCTGTCCTGACCAGAAAGGTGATCACAACAGACACCTCCCTGGTGGGGTGGGTTACCACTCACAACGGCAGAGTAGTAAACAGTGTTAGGGAGCAGTGATATGTGCACCAACCACATAAACTGTTTAGAACTCCTAGCAGTGTTCCTGGCACTGAATCATTTTCTCCCCTTTTTGATGGGGAGTCATGTGTTAGTCAGGAAGGAAAACACTACTTTGACTGCTTTTATAAACAAACGGAGGACTATGCTCCGTCTGCACACAAACTAACCCTGTGGAGCAGCTCATGGCTCCTGACACTGAGAGCCACTCATGTTCCTGAATCTGGGCACAGATTTACTGTCCAGGGGCAATCCACATTATGGAGACTGGAAGCTCCACAACAAAGTAACAACTCGCCTATGGGCAACTAATGGGTGTGTGGAAATAGAGCTCTTTGCATCAAAAGAGCACGCACAGTGACTCCTTATTCCCTGAACAATCACAATGCCACAATGGGGGTGCATTGTATGCAGTTCTGCTGTTAGACCTGATTGCCTTAACTCTAACCAGGATGCAGGAAGGGGCTCAGGCTCATTCTGATAGCCACCCACTGGCCAGGGAAACACTGGCTGGGGGGCATAACTATAAAACTACTACTTAATATTTTACCCTCATCTGGAACTCCTGGAACTCCTGGCACTCTGGGCCTGGCTCATGAGAGGTTAAATCTGACTACAGCTGGGCTACCCGTTAGTGTTATCATGACCATTCAGCATCATCTAGGAGATCGCTCTATGATTGCAAATTGCACCTGTTTGAGGAGTGGTGCATGGCCTCAGGCTCAGTTGCCTTCCAGTGTTCCATTCCTAGGATCTTATCTTTCCTACAGGAATTGCAAGACATAGGCAAAGCCTTCTCTACCATTGAGTTATACCTGGCTACCATTTAGGCTTGCCATGTAGGTTTTGGAAGCACGTCAGTGGGCCTACATCCCCTTGTTTGCCGATTCGTGAAAGGCGCTCGTTGACTCCCTGTATCTAAACCTTAGATGGCTCAGTGGGACTTGGCTATGATACTGGAGGTAATATCAGAACCTCCTTTCGAGCCTCTGGATCAGTTCAATCTCAGAGCACTTTCTTTGAAAACGGTGATACTGCTGGCACTGGCTTCAGCAATCCATGTTGGTGACATCCACGCTCTGTCTGTAAACTCATCATGCATGCAATTTCTATTTTACTGAAACCTAATCCTTCATTCCATCCCTCAAAGTTATCAACACATCACTCTCCCTTTGCTTCCAAAGGGCAGGAGCAATCGAATGCTCTGCCCAGTCCATGTGCTGCAGACACACTGACAGGACAGCAGGGATCAGGAAATCCGACCAGCTGTTTGTGTGGGCTTCGCCTTACTTGGGTAGACCATTCATGAAACAGCACCTCTTGCACTCATGGAAGCTATAGTCTCAACTTATGCCCACACCACACGTGGAATGGCTGTATAATGGAAATTGAAGATATTTGCACTGCGGCGAGTTGGTCATTGCCACACAACTTTGTGAGGTTTTATAGGTTTGATGTGATTAAACTCACCCTGGCACATTCTGTCCTTAGTGTCAGCTTGCGAACAGACTCGCCAGCCAGTCTTGTCTTCAAGATAAACTTGACCGACAATTCGGGAGTCACGATATCCCCTAGTGTGATATTGAAGTGAATGCTTGAAAGAGAACTTTAGGTTACGACCGTAACCCAGTTCTGCGATAGCGTGAGTGAGGTATCTCACTATGGGAGACGCCCCTTCGCCTTGTCCCTCAGAAGCAATATTCCATTACGCTCAAAAACTTCACAGATGTGACGTGTGCATCGTGGAGGTGGGACTCAATCCTGCCTTATAATCCTCGGAACAATGTAACCTAGACAGTCTAGATAACCCTCTTTCTCGCTGTATGCAAGGAGGGTGGTCCGATGAGTTACCTCACTCATGCTATCAGAGAACCAGGATTATGGTCGCAACCTGAAGCCCTCTTTCAAGCATTCATATTTTTAAGCATTTGTATTTACTACATTTTACTACATTTAAATGCAAATGTGTCGTACCTAAACCCATTCAACCTGCAACACTAAATCAAAGTGCCAGCTGTGAGTCACACATCAGCACTACAAATGAAACGCTACATCAGTACTACATATGCAGCTGTCATGAGTCAACCCCCACAACAGCACTACATGTTCAATATGGAAAAATATCCACCATATGCATCAAACACTGAAAATTAACACGTCTAACCCAGAAGACCCTACGTGACAACAAACTATAAACCACAAAAAGGCACGAACACTAGATGTGGAGTCCTAATAAAGGCAAAAAGCGATTGTTACCTAATGAGGAGATAACATGCTGAATCACATAGATCAGGGTGTCCTACCTTCTCATTAGTCTTATTGAGGTAATAATCCCGAGAGGGAAGGAAGAGCCCGGATTGATCAACCTGGAAACACAGGTGGGCAAACAAATAAAAGCATTAATTTGCTGCAAATACAGGACAACAATTACTCACCAAAACTATGTGGAAATGTTTTATTTACTTATCTTGTCTAGTCTATCTGCAAAAGATCATGGTGGGTAAGGAACCAGAATAAAAAACACAGTGGTTAAAAAAAAAAAAAATTATTTTTAAAAATTAAAAAAAGTCAGTCAGTCTGCCTAAAGCTGTCTAAAACCTTATTAGCTAAGTGAGATGTCACGCGTTGATCATGTTATTGGATAACACGAGAGAGAGAGAGACAGCAGCCACCCTTCCAGTCAGCATAGAAAATGAAAATGATCTACTGTCTGTTATATAAAAAGTGCAGTCCTGCATTGCTGTGCTTCTGCAAAGTTTAACAGTCACACTGACTAAGCTCATGCAGTGCTTGATGATTAGCTAATGAGGAAAGTATATTAGAACAGAGAAATAGTAATCCTGCTAATGATGTGACCTTTCAAAACAAGCAGTGAGCAGAACAGACATTTTTTGTGTGTTGTTTTGTTACATCAGATCTCTGGTTTTGGAGGTGAGGGGTATAATAAAATTCCACCCTAACTATGTATTTTATGCAAAATTCATTATGCTGCCTTTAATGTGAGTGATGCTACTTTAAACTCTTTGTCAGGCCAAATTGGGTCATGTCTAATGCATGACTTTTCCCTAGATTACTGCCATGATTCACAATCAGGCTGGATCTGTGCTGGTCACCCCTAGCAGACACTCTAAACTCTTCCCTCCTCGGCTAGTTGGAGTGAGTCAGAGTATATCAAACATGGATGGGTCCCCCCCCCCAACTCAAATCTGGTCAATGTCTGGTAGTGTAAGCTGGTCAAAAACCTGAAATCTGACTTTCTAAATAATAATAATAATAATAATAATAATAATAATAATAATAATAAAACAGCCCAACTGCCAATGCCATAAACCAATCAGGTGAGGTAAGACTGGCATGATTGTTTGCTATCAGCGTAACGAGAAAGTGTTCTCTTGTATGCTTCATATGTTCAGTTTGGTTCTACAGCATAATATAAGGAGAATGTGTGATCCCTAGCTAGTGGGTGATTCACATTTATCCTTATTTATTTTCAGACAATGTGAAAATGGTACAAAAATCAAGCGTGCAATGCTCAGACTTTTCATAATCTGTTAAGAGGTTTAAAAGTTGTATGTAAGACTTGCATGGGATTTGAGCATGCACCTGAATTACGTTGCTGTTGGAGTTTTTAGGGTCCACGCTGACCCCCACAGTGAAGAAAGGCTGGGCTCTGTATGGGCCTGAGACCGTCTTCAGCACCTCCATGAAGTTATCCTTTTCCCATGGCTCAGTGATGTTCCAACCCCCAGTCTGCAAACATACAGTGCAGGAAATGCTCTTTGATTTTGCAGGACAACATGGGCACCCCAAACTCAATATATAACCCCTGGCTACTGTATGTGTGCTTACATGTCCATACACAAAAGATGGTAAATCACTTGCCTTCTCTAAACAACGAAGAAGGGGATGCAATTAAGTTAAAGCTGTGAGTAGACATCAAACTCAATTAAATGCATCTTTCCTCAGAGAATACGAGTTCAGTCTAAAGACAGCTGAGCCAATTCATTCAATCACTGTAACAAGCTCAGCAGAGAGTGTCTCTCTCCAGCAGACACCCTCCTTGTGCGGGTTTTAAATTAGACACACAGTGTGCTTTTTGACACTCCACAAGGAATGGTATTAATCTCTGGAGAAGAACAGTTTTAGAGAACAACCCAAATAAGGCTGACTAAACTTCTGTAAATGGCCATTAATTAATTTTAAAAATTAACTAATTAATTTTTGAATATAAAAGTGTAATGAGCGTGCCTTCATAAATCTCAACTGTATTTGATGGATGATTTCTTATAACTGACAATTGCACGATTTCTGGTGCAAAATTCTTTAAATCCCACCAGCAGAAATAAGACAGAGCGCGTTTCATAACCCAAAAGCATGGAGTAGAATTTTGCTTTATGTAACATTAATAAGAACACTGTAGAAAAGTTGATGCATATAGCCTACCCTTATGGACCATGGGCCCACCGGGGTTGCCACAATCATGTGCACCAAGTTGGAAAATTAGTATAAATTATAGTATTTACATCAATGACAAATCTGTAAGCCAGAGGGTTTGGAGTAAATACATAACCTATTATCCATGTACTGAATGCAAGATGATAAATGTGAAGTACCACATGGACCTGGCTAACTAACTCATTCACACATTTTTAACAGATTGAAGATTCTCCCCAAGGAAGAGAACGTGGCTTTTGTGTGCATCAGCATTGAAAGAAAAGTCAACTGGCATGAACCCACACCAGCAGTATCTGACAAATGCACTTATGTTTGAACTTAAATTGTGTGTCTATAAAGTACTAAATCAAATGTTTTATTGATACCGGAAGTGTTCATCCAGTCAGAATAGAATAAAAGTATTAGCTACTTCTACACAGTATGTTGGGCCTAAATCCCTTTGCACATTAATATAAATCACCTTTTGCCAAGTGATTTATTGAACCAAATGCCTGCATCCAGGGCGTTTCTCAAGTATAGATACAGAAATGGCAGAAAAGCAGAATAACTTCTACATCTGTACAAATACAGTTTGTTCATTTCAAATGGAAATATTGTATTGAATCACCCCAATATTCAGCTCAGACCTCTGTACTTAAGCCAGGTTTTACTAGCACAAAAAAAAGCCCTTAGGAGTGGTGCCTTACATCAATGACACTGTGTGTCCTTGTTCTATTAGTGAAATGAGTCTTGGCTTCGAACACTAAATTTGTCTATTGGAAGGTCACCAGGGATTACAAGGAAAAAAAGAGGGAAGGGAAGGAAGTCCTACCTTAGTGATGAGGTCGATGAGTGGCTGGGCTCCCAGCTCCTCAATGCGCTGCTCATTCAGACAGGACAAGTAGTAGAACTGAGCTTTTTTCTCTGCTTCACTACTCGAGTTAAAGGTGCCGTTCTCTAGAGGCAGAACAAGAGACAGAGGTTGTTTGTACAGCTGATTTGTTGTTGCTAATGCTGCACATAGGAAAACATTTATTGATGGAGTGCAATAACTGCCCTTAGGCTATATATTGCACTTTTTATCCATTTATAGTTACATATGTGGAATGTATGGAAAACAAATTAGTTCCTGTTATCACTTATGTTATGGCATCTATAGAAAATCATTCTCTCACTTTCTTATAAGACAAGTTAATAAGACAATAAACACAGCTTGTTATATCTTTACAACCTTATTAGGTTGAATAAGCGTGGAGTATAGGAATCCTCTGTGGAGAAAAGTCCCCCCTCCAGTTTTCTCCTTAATTTAATCATAAGCCATTCCCAACTCCCTACCAACCAGGGAGGGCGAAGGCTATCGCACGCTTCCTCTGCACTGCATCTTTTCAAACTGCTGCTCATGCAACGTCCTCCGAAAAACAGTATCCACCCACTTCTGCATGCATGAGCTCCCAGATGCCCATGATTGGCTAGTGTCTGTGATTGATAGGGGAGAGAGTATGCCAACCCTCCCTCCCTAATCCCTCCCTCTGGCTAATCTGTTGGACTCGCAGCCACGGATGGCTGTGGCATCATCGGGATTTGTTCTCACGATCCCTGGATGATCGGGTGAACACTTATGTTGCACCACTCGGGAGCCCTACCGGCTCTAAACAAGCACTGTTGCTCCACTGACAGATGCACATGTTTAACTCCAGACATGTTTCTGTGCCTGTTTGGCCCTGGTGTCAAGTCTCATGAGTATAAATGGGAAAAACAGCATCCGTGTCAGTGCTAACCTCATTCCAGTGAAGAATACAGTACAGCCCCTGTCAGCACCTCCTCTGTTTCTTGTCTTCTAAGAGCTTTTGTCATGATGATGTCTTAGTTTTATTGTGAGAGCAGAAATGACCTTACCCTGTGCATGTGTGCATGTTTTATAACCAGCATAATTCATGTTCTTGAGGAGGGGGGAGATGCAGAGACATCACATGCGCAGCCACAAGCAGCTGCTCCTTTCAGCTCTCATCTGTCTTCCCTCCTCTAGCGTAATCACATTAAGACACACAAGGTGGAATATTCCACTAATAAATTCACAGGCACACAGTGCCAGGCCAATTACCGGTCAGCAGGTACAGGCCAATGAAGACAAGCCAGAGGGACAGGAGGGGAGGGGAAGAAATGGAGGGAGGGCGAATGATCCCTCAGGTTGGCATTCTGCCATACATGCTGAACGTAATTCAACACTGCAGTTGCAGCATACACAATATTTGCATGTTCTGTGTTTGTCAGACAATAGAAGACAATCAACCAGGTGCATCAGCACAAAGCAGCCACATGACTGTCCCTGTCGCTCTTAGCAAAGCACAAATCATACAGTACATTTCTACAATTAACTTTCACATCCTACCTTTATACCACATACTGTTTCACTCCCATCTTCCCTTTCCCACGCCTAGCCACAATTCACCGAGAGTGTGAGAACCACCACCTCACACTCTCCCTTATTTAGCTAAAGGACAATGCTGCAGGAGTGTGCAAGTTCAGTGGGAATACTCTGCTCATCATCTGTTTAGTGGAGCATTTACTTCCTCTCAGCATGCTTTAAAGCTAAGATTATATCCTTCACAGCTGTACCACCACATGTCATCAAAGCAGCATTAAAAAGTCAAATGTAGATGGATGTAATGAATGTAAATTACAGAAATGGGAGTGTCTTTACAATGAACACATGGCAGTATCACCAAAAAAAAAAAAAAAAAAAAAATACTATGTACACTTCTTATCTTTAATGCAATGACCTTTTCTTAGGGCTTGTGGCCTTATAGGTTGTGCTTGATGGTTACATGCCCATAATACGCAGATTACACCTATGTTAGGAACTTAATAACTTACGCTTGTCAAGACATGTTTGTCTATATTCAATTTCTGCATTATAAACTAGGTCATATATTTGACTTTGGTTTCCGGTTTAGCAAGAGATGACAGAAAATAGACATTCTTGGAGTGTCTCCATACTGAAGAAAGTACAAAACCTTTCCCACCACTGGATATGATGGGATTTTTAAATTTTTCAAATATATACTACCTGAGGCTATTTCTACAGTTTAATTCTTAATTTGGAAAAAAAAATTATTGACTTAACATCTTTGAGCGGTCCTTCAAAATTACCTTTAAATTTTTCTCTTTTTTTGGGTTCACAGTGCTAGCAGAGAAGGAGAGAACATTTTGTTCATTTCACTTTTAACTTAAAACATGAAATCTGGCTCACTCTAGTTTTTTGAAGAGATTGATATCCACAGTGTTTTTTGTTCAACTATTCTTAAAAACACTTACATGAGAAAAGACTAAAAGCAGTGCAATAGCTCAGGCAGAAGATGATAGGTGGATTTGGGAGATGGTCATTGTTCTTAGTTTAGCAGAAGAAGGTAGGAGGAAATGTGAGAAGGAAAGTTTGTGTGAAGTAACATGAGAAGACTGAAGACAGATCCATGCACGATATCCAGGCTGAAGTGAATGCAAATGTGTGCACAAAAGGTATAAGGTTTCTTCAGATGTACTGTTTTTAATGACAAGTGCTAACTGAGCACTAACTTAACAATTTTGCCATAACTATTACTTTATATACAGGCTCCTCCAAAAGTATTGGAACAGCATGGGTCAATTCTTTTGTTTTTGCTATACCAACCCATGTTTCAGGTGATCAAAAATACTGAAACAGGTGTTTCTTGTTTTAAAAAAAAAAAAAAGAAAGATAAACCAACCATTCACTGATATTTTAACAGTACCGCATTGATTCCACTTCAAATTCTGCCTGATGTATACAAAAGTGTTATAAGTGTATTTGTACCAAGATAATCCTCTTTTTTTATGCTTGGATTTTTTGGTAATGTAATTTATTTTACACTGTTCATTTTATTTTAAGATGTAAAAAAAATAAAAATGTCTTAAAAAGAAATCAAAGAAGAAATTATATTACTAATCTGTCATGCATTTAATTTAAAACTATTTTTGTTTCAAATCATAGAAAACAATAAAGAGAATGTTAAAGAAAAAAAAAAAGATAAACCAATATGAAGACCAGAGAGCTGTCTATGGGAGAAAAGCAAGCCAATTTTGAAGCTGAGAAAAGAGGGAAAAATTGATCAGAGCCACAAGTACTGGGCACACCCAATACAACAATTTGGAATGAAACCACTGGTGTACCAACGACCAGACATTGAACAGGTCGGCCAAAAAAAACAACAGCCGCTGGTCACAGAAACATTGTGAGAGCTGTGAAGAAAAACCCCAAAACAAAAGTCAGTGACATCATCAACAGCCAGGGCACAGGTTAAGGTATCACAATCCACCGTTTGAGGAAGACTTTGAGAGCAGAAATATAGAGACCATATCACAATGTGCAAACCACTCATCAGCAGTGAGAATCAGAAGACCTGATATGAATTCACAAAGAAATACAGAGATGATCCAGAAAAGTTCTGGAACCAATAATAACCTCTACCAAAGGGATGGAAAGGCTAAAGTGTGGAGAACGAAAGGATCTGATCAAACATACGAGCTCATTGGTCAAGCACGGTGGAGGTAGTGTCATGGCATGGGCTTGCATGGCTGCTTCTGGAATGAGCTGACTAATCATTGTTGATTATGCAACTCGTGATGGTAGCAGCAGATTGAATTCGGAAGTCCACAGAAACATTCAGTCTGCCAATTTACAGAGAAATGCATCCAATCTTATTGGGAGGAACTTCACCATGCAGCAAGACAATGACCCAAACACACTGCCAAAACAACAAAGGACTTCATCAGGGGAAAAAGTAGAAAGGAAGGTTTTGGACTTGCCAAATCAATCACCAGACTTTAACCCAACTGAGCATGCATTTCACCACCTGAAGAGGAGACTGAAGGGAGAAACCCCCCAAAACAAACAACAACTGAAGGAAGCTGTGGTATAAGCCTGGAAAAGCAGCACAAAAAAAAGAATGCAACAGCTTGGTGATGTCATTGGGTCATCAGGTTGATGCAGTTATTGCAAGCAAGAGATATGCAAATATAAAGTGTTATTTACTTTAAGATGATCTGTTCCAATACTTTTGCTCACCTAAAAAAGGTGCCATGTTCCAAGTTGTTTAACACATCTAGATGTAAATATCAGGAACTGAAAGCTGAAAATCTGCTCTATTGCCTCATTCAGCTTTTTGATCTCAAACCCAAATGTCTTAAGTGTATAAAAAAATAAATAAAAAAAAGAATTGGCATTGCCGTTCCAGTATTTTCGGAGGGAACTGTAATCAGAACCAGCCATTCAAGAGACATTAACCTTTAAGTCATGTATTTGGTGCAATGACACTTTAAATTAAACCATTCGAACATTAAAAGGCATGCCTGTGAATGTGTGGAGAATGCAACTCTACTCTGTCTCACCCAGTAGATGTTTGAGCATGGCCTGGTTCTGGTCCCAGATGCTGTTGAAGGTGCTCCAACGCGAGCGTCCATCAGGAAGGGGGTTTTTGCGAATCCAGCCACCACATGCATACTGGTAGAAATCCTGACATGGGTCAACTGTGCGGTCCAGAGACTCCACTATCTTACTGGCGACTGTCACACACGCCTCCGTCAGACACAGACTAAACGATGGATCTGTGAGAGAGGAAGACGAGTGTTGCTGATATCAAACACACTAGTAATGAAAGTCACAGCACGTGATTGCCACATATACATACTATATACACACTATATAATATAATAATATATTATATATACTATAATACTATTATTGTAGCAACTTCCATTTTTTTAAATCAAGATAAGATAAGGTTATTTTCTGTGCAAAGTCTTGCCATTCATCAACACTGTGTGTGGTCAAATCTGATTGTAGAATTAGAAATAATAAACAACACTGATGATCACAATTGCTTATGCGTGAACCTCGTTCTAAAATAGGGATAATAGGGTTTAGTGTCAACATAGAGCATAGAGCCTATTTAAAAAATGCTTAGACATGGATATTTATGAACTAATTAGTCCTTTAATTGCGTAATAGGTGCATTTGCATACAAGAGGCACCCTAACATGCTGACATGGATGCAGAGTCTTGGACAGACAAAGCACACACCGAGGCTGTTAGCTATCAAAAATGCTTGGCTATAATTGCATAATATCAGCACAAATGTGCCAGATGTGTCTTTTTTTGTGTGTTGGATTAATTTCTTTCAAAATAAGGATTGCTCACCTACATATATTTATACATAATGCTTTAATTAAATCTGATCTATTTGAGTTCTAAAATCTAGAGAAAATCTAGAATAATCTTATAGTTTATACTAAAGTTATACATAGATTTTACATAACTACCTGCAGATGAGGTTGAAAACAAAAAAAAAAACGGTTGGAAAAAGCTTTCCAAAAAAACAACAACAATTCCAGCATACACTTCTAGAACTGTCTTTTATTTGCAGAAACCTCAGACAAAAGCACCTGTAATTTAGCATTACCTAAATGTATTTTTTCCTATCTCCATTTACTTCTTTTCTTGGATCTTCCTCCGATCTAGATACCCTGCTGAATGCTTTACTTTTTTGGCTCACTATCATGTTATCATGATGGGTAGCATTTACTGAAATAAAACTGCTCTCTTATTTAAAATGGTCAGAATGTAACAAGCAGCCTGCCCAAACTATTACACAAACTACCACAAGAGACCAAAAATACTGCCAATACCACCCCACTACCACACACACACACACACACCCACACACACACACTCACCACGGACACACGCGCACACACACACACACACACAGACACAGACACACACAGACACACGAGGTGCGTGCGCGCGCACAAGACCTGAGGCCAGAAAATGTGTATATGTGGTTGGCTCACCATTTTTGTAGTGAACTCCCAGGGTAACAGCACATGCAAAAAGTGATAACAGAGAGGCCATGAGTAAAGCAGCCAACACTATCTCCAGCTGAGTCCTCCGTCCTAATCCACCACACAACTGGATCCCACCTTTCCGGAAACCCACCTGAGGCACAAACATGCATTAGTAAAGAATATTCAGTGAACAAGTGAAGAAGTACCAGACTGGACATAAGCACCCTGGACAAAGAAAAGTGTTTGTATGCAGAAAGCCAAAAACACATTTTTTAACCTAATCTCTGTCCAACACATCTGTAAGTATGCACAATTACTGTTGGCAAGAATTGACATTTCTCTGGAACTGAAATACTGTAAACTCCTTTATAATGAAACTTTAGGTCAGTCGTTGTTGTGGTAGTCATTAAATGTAAACTGCAATTTGTACTTTAAGAAGGAACAACATTTCAGAGGGAGGAAGCTGTGGTTAGCTGTGGGAGTCTGATGGTGATTTGATACAGCAAAACCTTCGGGTAAGTTTATACAACTGCACTGCACACTAGTGACCAAAATTTGTATCAATTTTGTATAAATCCACATTCCCCCACAGTAAGCCCTCTGTAGCTAGAGTGAAATGATTTAGTCTGGATTTTTGTGCTATTATAGATACAGTTCTTGATTCATGACTTTCAGTGACTGAGTTTTCCTTTGTGAACCAAGTGATTTTCAGCTAAAAAGGTTTTCAGTTCCTTTAACATTATACAAATGGCAATAGATTAAATGGTCCAGTAGAAGAATCAGACTTGCTCTATCTGCAGCTGGCCACAAGCACATGAAGCTGCATTATGTTTGGCTTAAAAACTTGCGGCTGCTATTCAAAGAACCCACTTCTAACACCACTGAGCTTTTTTACAGTCTCACAGCTGATCACAGGAACTTTTTTGGATGTAAAAGCCCTTTTTTTCAAAATTGTATCACTCCAAATTTGAAACTAAACCTAGCTGCATGTTATTTCATTTTATTACTCATTACATTTGTTCTCTAATTCAACTCAAACAAGCAACTGACATTTAGAGCCAGTGGATAAAGAAAAAGAGGTTTTATACAAGCCCATTAACAGATGTTTTCCAGATGCTGTGGGACTGCGCAACACCCAACGGCCTAGTGTGGAAATACAAGTGCCCCCTTTTCTTAAAAACTGGTTAGCCGCAATAATGACGGGCAGCATTTAGCCCCTTATAGTACCATTTGAACCTCAAGTGACCCAAACGTGCTATAATCTTCATTCATCAAGTCAAACACTATTTGTTTGAAAAATAGTCAAGTCAAATTCCTCAAGTCACCTCCCTACAAAAAACATATTTGATATTTTGTACGTCATTCATACACCTAATATATACGCAACACACTCGCAAGTTTTCTATGGTTCAATGTGTTGCGTATACACCTAATGTACACGCAACACACTCGCCCATAGAAAACTTGCGAATAAAGAACAAGGATGTGAAATTCTGCGGGTACATGACAGCATGCACACAGTGCTCAGCTGCAGAACAGAACTGTGATACTGCACAAGAATACGTGGCAAGATCATTCGTTCCAACAGGCGTCATTACTCAAACATTTCCTAAACAATTAAAGGACAGTGTAATCTAAACGGAACTTGTTTTAGACAATCACAGAATATCAGTGTTGTTTTCTTACAACTGATCTAGTGTTAAAAAAAATTACAAACCCAAAACACTTAATAATATGTACTTTAGTTAAAACCCAGATTGTTCCCCAGGACTTTATTTTTTGATAGGTTCGGTAGATAGATATGACGTCTCTCGAGACGGGAGCTGCTGTAATCGGCTGCCACTAGCATGGCACCATCTTGGTATATTCAGATATTAAAGATAACAGTTCATCTTTCTTTCCTAGGTGCTCTCCACGTGCCAATTTGTGTGTGATAATTATTACCTTTGGTGGAAATTGCTTTACTTTTGGTATGTCACCATGTAGGTCATGTAAGCATTTTGTACAGTGCAGTATTTGGCATTTAACCAGACATAACGGCCTCAGGTCACCCCAAAAAGATCAGTAAAAGTAAAGTTTCTCCCTAGCCGCTCTTCCGTAAATCCATTTCTATCTACTGAGTCATGAACATTTGGTTTGGAATTATGATTTAGTGCTGTATGAGAGACATGTATATCTCTGATAGCTCTATTGGGATTTTTTGCTACTTTATGGACCACCATTCCTGGAAATATTAGGTTTTGGAAATTATTTGCAATACTTTGTTTTTTGCCAGTGCATTATAAAGCAATTCTTGCTTCTAGCCTAAATATATCTTTATCTGGAAGCAAATACTTTTTCACGCCTGATGACTGAATGTTTGATTACCTCAAGTTTTTTTCCCCAGATTTCATTACTTACTAGTAAAAAAATAATTGTAACAACTGAAGGTGAAAACTCCACAAAGGCGGAGACAAAACGTAGGAAAAACAGCAGCACCCAAGCTGCCAAATGCTTTGGATTGCAAACCTCTGAGCTATTTTTTTGAAATTCAAAAACAAAAAACAAAGCCTTAGATACTGAGTCAATGCTGGGAATATGTGGGAGTGCTCAATTGTTTCCTTGGCTCATTGCTCAGAATCCATTCCCGCTAATCATTTGAGCTATCCAAGGCTTACAATGAGGTGCCTGTTCCTAATAAGAGAAATAACCAGACCATACAGTGTGTAGTTTCCATTCAGAACTTTTTCTGCTTCCGCAATTAGCAGCATTTCTTCTTATATCTGTGACTCACTATTTGTAGAAGTGGAAATTAACACTAAATCTGCAGCAACCTTGTGACGTGCTAGTCAGTGGTCTGATCCTATAATAGTGAACATAGAGTATGATGCTATTGTGTTATCCACAAACCAAGGAGATAGAGTCCACACAGAGGGCAATAACATTCACACTGACCTGTGAATAATGTGAATAATTTTCTTTTAACAAGTTTCTGCCTCAAACCCAACTACACCAAAATGTGTTCAATTTCAAAAGAACAATACTGGTACACTGGTTGTCTTCCTGGGACACATTATCACACTAACATCAAGAACGTCCCAAGCAACTATTAGCCCTGACCATTAACTGACCTCCACGCTGTCAGGAGAAATGGCTCCATCAGCCGGAATGTCTGACCCCTCTTCCTCCTCAAAGGTTGCACGCTTGTAGTTAGACATCTAAGGAGAGAAACACAGTAGGCAATGAGCAATGTTAATGTTACACTACTCACTGCAAGAACATCACAGTGATAACTGCTAAAGGTGCACTGGTCAATACTTTTAATGTTCTTACTATCACAAATAAAATAGAAGCATCATAACAATTATTGTTCCAATGTGATCAAAGCAAGAGTATCATACTCTAGAGAAAGCTTCTGAAAAAAATGCAGGTTAGTCCTGAACATCTTGGCTGTGTTTACATGCCTCCTTCCAGACAAGACTAAACTGCCAGGACTGCTACATTATATTTTTTGCGGGGAGGAAAAAAATATGGTGTTCTGCCGCAAACATGTATAATGAGTGCATAAAACCTGCTGATCATAAAGGGGGTAAAGTGAAACACTGAATTAGCTACTTTTCTCCTGGACAGGTAATGCGGTATAGAAGTTAGTATTATAAACTTGCAAACTGTTTGGCTCAATGAATACAGCTACGTGTCAGAATTCTGCGTGTTTAAACTCTGTCATAGCTAGCCAAGGAGAATGAGACAATGGACAGTTAGCTAGCTGGAGCTATGAAGCAGAGCTCCTCACTGTGCCACCGTGCCTTCCTCAAACACTGAACAAATCATTCCAAAGTCTGCAGCTCACCTTGTAAACACTAGAGCCTAAAATCTATCCAAAGTAGCTTCAGAACAAGCCAGGGAACATGATTCAGTTCTGTTCTCAGGCTAGGTCAGGACAGAGTAAGAGAAAACGACTGAGGAACTCATGTAACACATTGCTCTTTCATCTGTTTTGTGCTTTTTAATCTGAGCTCCAAGAGAATTTAAAATCCCTGACGTATCCAGTATGAGCTCTCTCAAACATTGATAGTGTAAACACTGGACTGGCTGAGAAAGGAGCAAAATCCAGTTGTGTATTACACTGTCTCAGTTCAGACATACACTCTCTCCTAATATGCATTCAAGTCACTTTTACATACATTTCACATACGGTACCTTCTCCATTTAAAAGCATTTGGCACACACACACATTAGTGGATCGATTAAGGGCAGTTTTTACAATTGTGCATGTGCGTATGTGTGTATGTGTTCGTATGTTCTCTCTTGCACACTCAGTATTTAAGGTGGATGGCTATCAGTGACTGCCCGTCCTGTCCTGCACATGAAATACAAGTTTAGAAGAGACATCTTTAAGGTGAAATAATACATATTAGCTGAAACATACTAAATAGTCTAATGGCTATTAATCTTTTCTTACTTACCATTCACACACTTTAGTCCAATACAGTTAACTGACAAGTGACAGTAAAAAGCAGAAGTGTCTTTTATCCCCCCCCTTTTTTATCCTGTCATGTTGTGACTGGAACAAACCAAGTAGCACAGAAACAGGGGGATATGAGGCTAGTATCGGTGAGGCTGTGGTAATGAGCACAAACTCAGAGGAGGAGCGCAGAATAGATAACGCACACTTCCTCAAAAGACACTCTCCTCCTGTTTCAGTGGGAACGGTCGAATTCATGGTCGTGTCAAGGAAAGCAATAGAGATATTTATTTGGGTATAGCCGTAACATAGCATTCATGTTAAACAGCCAATCTGACATAATGGTAAGTGCCAGTGTTATCTCATATTGAGTACTGACTGCTTGAGAGAGGAGAATTCCCCAACAATTGCTGACTAACACATGCTGGACTGACTGGACAAAATACAGCTTCTGTGAACCAATTTACTGACGCTTTTCCTCACATTTCCAATCCCCCTTGGCACTACTTTATCTCTATTGCTTTCTCTCTTGTCATTTACTCTTTTCAAGTCAACCCCCCTCCTCCATTTCCTTTCCTCTCCTCTGTCTCTCGGGAGTGAAAGCCTGTGTGACTCAATAATCGCTTCCTGTTTAGTAAATATTTCTTTTAAAAGGGATTCTCTGAAACACCCACTAACATCCAGGTCAAAAGGCTGCAGATAAACACACATTTGTAGACTATTGGTCTAATTAGGAATTGTGTTCCATGACAGGTGGCAAATGTCTACATGAACTCACTCTCACTGAAGTGATGTGTTACATCATGGCCTGGAGCAAACTGTAATCAAACTTCTAGAATTAATATAGCACTACACAGACACACACAGACACACACAGACACACACAGACACACACAGACACACACTCAAGTTTCAGTGAATCTGTAAATGATAAACTTTTATGCAAATGATTACAAGACTGAGCTCCACAAGCTCTCTGTGAGGACAAAACCTCTCAGGTTTATGGTTCTATTACAAGGTACCCTATTGAAAAATCTCTTTTGGTCAAACAGCCTTTACAGTACAAGATGTTCATGTATGGAACCTACTTCCTGTTTGGAATTAAGACTATTCAAGAATCTAAAAAAAATACTGTAAAATATTTAAAGGGCACCCGGTTTTGCAGCTATGTGTAAACTTACCCTTTTATCGTGCTGCACGTCTCTTAATTTTTAAATAATGTTTTAAGCCCATCTAGGGACAAACATTGCACATTAGCCTGCTCTGTAATTTTCTGTGCTTATTTATCAGTCCATATGGAACACTCAGTAATAATATACTAACGAAACCCACATCTCTCTCACTTTCCTATACTCCTACCACTGACCTTCTCTCTTGCACAGAAGTCTCCCTTCTGCTCTCGCTTTCTCATCCAACCACTTCTGCTCAATGGAACTGTTTACCAGAAGCACTTTGAAATCTCTCTCTCTCTCTCTCTCTCTCTCTCTCTCTCTCACACACACACACACACGCATGCACTCACGCACACGCACCCTTCAGTCTCCAAATGAAACCGAAGTCCAGCTGGAAGTATCTTACTTCTGGCTTGGGATTTTTGAGTTTGATTTGTAAAGAATAAGAAGAGATGAAGAACAGTGAAGAAATCTTCAAAGGCAGAAATGAGCAGAAAAGCATCACAACATGTGCACAATGCACAACATGTCAAACTTTGAAGTGGACGGGCTACAACAGCAGAAGACCACATCAAGTTCCACTACTGTCAGCGAAGAACAGAAATCTGAGGCTACAGTGGGCACAATGGCTTGAAACTTGACAGCTGAAAATTGGACAAATATGACCTTGTTTTTTTTCCATCTTCAAATGCGAGATAAACAAAAGCAATCACATAAAGGAGACCAGATTTGTTGTGCTGGGAGAAAAAGGCAGAAAAAACTACAAGACTGCAACTTATTGTGACTACCTGCCTGCAGCAATTTAGCATACCATATATTTTTTAAATGTTACAACAGTGACGGTAAATATTTACCTCTCCGATGAGAATGAAATTTTTCTTACTTCCTTTCATGGAGCTCTGGTGCTGATATCTTTCTCAGATGCGTGCGTGAAGTAAGCTCTGGTCTCGGGACCAATTACACCACCCACATAAAACTGTTTATATCAAATGAAGACAAGTTTACAATTACTGCATAGTTTACCTTTCAGCTTAACAAAAAGAAACACTTCAAGTCAGTGAAGACCAGCAGGTACCAGAACTCTGGTTCTGCCTGTACTGCTGTCTCGATGCTCAAACACGGCCCATTTGAAGTGTGCTGTTCCCACAAACAAACCTTAACCTCACTGGCCTTCTTCCATTCACTTCTCCTTCCATCAACAAGGTACTGAGCACAACACACACTGAAACCTTACAGACACCATCCAGAGCCCTGGCACTTACAGCCATTCATAAATAGTTTATACTGCAGAAGGTTTTGAGTAAACTCTATCCTGCTCCGAGACCTGCCCCCCATCATTTCCAGTTTTATACTTTTCTCTAAAGAGGAAAACATTCTGGTAATAGCACTATGATCTTTGTACTACAAGTATGATGTGCTATTTTACTCTCAATTAAATGCTGACTGTCATCACACCTTGTTTTGGAGAGAAAAAAAAAATCAAGAAATTTTAGATGGTGTTATTTAACCAAATATCAATTATCAAAAATTTTTAGGCATCCTACAGGTGTTATTGAATGGGTGATCTTGAGAAGGATGAGGAATCAAACCTGATGGGGTGTGCTGTTAAAGGAAAATAATCAGTGACAAGGTGCTATGATGCAGCCTAAGTTTCTGTTACCACCCACGAATATGATTTTTTTTCCCCTTAACACCACGTGCCAAAGTGTTTTATTCCTCTTACATCACACCAAATACAATGATTACAATTATAATTTTTAACTACCTTTTAACACACTATACTTTATAACTATTTATAGCTAAATTTTATGTTGTGGAATGTCTGTGGGACAAGTTAGTTCCTGTTATCACAGTTATAAACAGTTGTCCCCTCACCAACCTCGCTTTTTCCTCTTGAAGTTAATCAAACAATCGGAAAGAGCAAAATTAAATATCCTGAAGACACTTCCCATAACGGAAAACTTACTGACCGTTACAAAGTGCAGACACCCAAAACTCCTTCTATAAATATTAAATAAACGTCTGCTTACAGAAAACTTCACTGTATAATACATTTTCTCCATAAGTCCCTGTGAATGAGTTGTTACTGTAGAAACGATAACGTACGAATGAGCACATTAATATAGAACTACTGTCAGAGCTGCTGCTATAGAAAATTCATCAACACCTTCTGACTAATCTGACTTGAGAATGCATCAGTGCTACGGTATAACGCTTTATAGTCTTCTCTTTCTTTTGGTATAACCTTTCAACAGGCAACCTTTCAACGTTGTTCATTTAAAAGGGAGATGAGAGAAAAAGAAATAAAAATAGAAGTTTCCACGGCTTTCTTTTAATTGTAAAAAACACAGCATCAGCTATGTTTGACATCATAATCTACAGAAAATGCATTATGCTCTGGAATTGTTATTCCTAATGACAACACTTGACCTGCCTAACTTGACCTAATGAGTCAATTAAGGCTTAACAAGTTAATTAAGTTCTGAGCCTTTACTGGAAGGGTGTCCAAACTTCTGCACATGCCATAATTACTAATTAGTTCAAATATAAAGTAACTAACATTTGAAGAATTTTTTTTTTTTACAGTTTGCTGCAGTGGTTGTGCTTACTTCATTTCAAAAATGAACAAAATATGTCATTTGGTGGGGGTGCCCAAACGTATAACAGTATATTAATTGATTAAATTCTTCAGTAATAATGACTGAGTGGTTTATGTGAAGACAGAACAATACAAAACCAGATACAGCTCAGGAGCAAGTGTTTGCTCTGAAACAGTTTTCTGTACAAATCAGCTGCTGCGACTTCTAAAATTAAAATGATAAACTACATACATCTTTTCTCTTATCTGTTTGTTCTGACTAACATCAGACTGCAGCAACGAGCAAGAGCTGGCAAAAAGAGAAGTCTCTCCTCCCCTTTGCTCTCACCGAGTGCATGCACAAGGTTGCCACGGCAACAAGGAAAGCCCCTCCCCTACCCCCCCATCCTCCAACCCCACCGTTACACGAGCCAGGCCATCGCAAATTAAAGCAATGTGTTCAGAGTCTTCTCTCATGCAGCCAGACGCTGGACGAACAGCTGTGGCCCGGTCTGTTGCTTCTGTGGGGTTGCTAGTGCGGAAACAGATGAGTGTGTGCACCCCGTTATGGGAAGAACAAACCGTTAAACTGCGTCAGAGGACTGTAAATAATAAACAGATGACAAGGGCTGTGGGAGTGCAGCAGTGCCGAGTGAGAGAGAGAGGAAGAGAGTGAGTGAACACTTCCCATCACATGTGGGTCAGTAACGAGCTGCAATTATAATTCATAGAGGTCCATTTGAGGCTTTGACGTCAGTGAGCACACGTCAGGGAGGTGGAGGCGAAGGGTGAGGGCCCTTCAAGATCTGCTGATGCACAGTTATGGGCATGAGAGAATCATTTAGCTCCTATGGCTGCTGTAAATCAGATGGAGTTCTTACTGTAAATGCAAATTCAAGAAAGAATGTACTGATGGAAACCCTCTGGGTGAGAAAGCAAGCATAAGACGGTTTGTGCAAGAGTATTCTGTGAGTGTAGACCTTTAATTGTTAGTGGTACAGAGTGTACAGAAATATAATCGCGGGGGAAGAACTGTAGCCAGACCCCCTGAAGAGGAGCTGTTGAAAAGCTGTACAGAGGAGACTGGGAGGTGGTGGGTACAGAAACTCGATCAGGAGGAATGAAAGGGAGAGATAGGAATTTGTGTTGCATTCAACTAGAGGTCGTAACTCTACATACAACCTGAAAAAAAAAAACAAACAAAGAAAACACCCCTCAACTCGGAATTCCTACTCAGGATCTCACCTCAAGTCTGAGTTCCTCAGAGTTCAGCAAGTGCTTGTTTCTTTTGACAGCTAGTAGGAGGTGTCCATGTTTTTCCCCCCACCTTGTAGCACAGCCTCACAGGGATTGAAAATGATGCAATTCTAAGCTTTGACTTCTCACTTCTAAGGTAAGTCGAATGCAGCACTATAGGTAGATAGCTTTGAAAGAGGTGGAGTTTCAGATGTGCTCTTTCCCCAAACATGAATTATTTCTTGATTTCAAAAAAAAAAAAAACATTGTAAAAATTTTAACACCACCCTGCAATCTGTCATACCATTTCTTTACTGTGGACACTGCCTCAAGCTTTTTTTTTTGTTTTTTTTAACTTCCCTACGAATTCATTTACCACATCAACTGACCGCTGTAGTGTAAATTACTTCTGTAACGTGTAAAGTGTTGTGTGACTATATGATGCTGGCTATCTGCTAACTTACTGATCAACTTACCTTAGCCACTAAGCACCAAACCTTTGCTGTCCCAATTAAGTCATGATCCAGAGCCTATCCTAGGAACACTGTGTGGAAGGTGTATATGCTCTCTAGATGGGACACCAGTCCATTGCAGATTCACACATTAAGGCACTCACTCACACCTAGGAGCAACTGCATATAGTCAATCCACCTACTAGCATGTTTTTGGGAGGTGGGAAGAAGCCAGAGAACTTCAGAATAAACCCACACAGACACAGAGAGAATGGCAAATTCCACAAAGACAGTAATGCAAGCTTAGGATTACACCAGGGACCCTTTTCCACTGGCTCAATAAAGCTACACATTTCATTTTTAGCAAAACTAATAAACACATTACATACTGAACCTTTAAATAATACTATAGTTAAAACCAATTTTTTCACATTTTTCTCAAATATATCTTTAACAACCCTAAATATAATAAGCCTCATGTTTTTTTTTTTGCTTATTCACCCACCCCTAAGTGTCTTACATAAAGTAAAAATGGACACAGGGATGGAGAGAAGAACAGAAGACCGTAAAGGAGCGAGCGAGAGAGAGAGAGAACGAGGGAGAGTCTTGCCTTGCAAAGGGAAGGGAGAGGTTTTCCCAAGTTCCAGGAGTGGTGCAGGACTTTCTCTGTGCGGAATGTGATTGTTTGAAGTGGCTTCCTGAGGAGTATTTTTAAAAGGAAGCAGTTTGGCGGGGGCAGGCTGGCATAGTCCAACCTCTGCCCGAGATGTTACGAATACCCTGAACTCCTGTGCCCAGAGAACCACCTACACTGCCCCGCAGCCAGCTCACACACATGCAGAGCGCTGCAGAGAGGCAATACACCCCATAAACCTCAGAGTTAAACCGAAACTCAGCCACAGGGAGCAAAGGCTGCTTTAGGAGTACTAAGAGACAGAGACGAGCTGGAAGCTGTGAGGATGAGGGAAAGTCAAGAACCAATCCTAGAGGGAGAAGCGAGAGAGACAGGTACCAGCTCTAGTCTCCTCATGCCAGAAGTCAAGTCCTGATAAAATCATAATAAAATCTTGGCCGAATTCTATAACAGACTGCGATAACGGGTTCTTCATGTCAGACTATATGATGACAATCCTCTAAGGATACACCTGCGATTAAAGAAAATTACTGCTTTCTGCTTACGTGCAGAAAATGCGGTCACATAGACAGAAACAAGCCCTCTGTGTAATAGTTATGCTTACAGAAGATACATTTTACAATGAGGGGTGTGGAGACATTCGTGGCTGGGTAAAAGAGGACTACATTGAACAAGGAGACAGGCATGTAGGCTGATAATGTCATAATAATGTGTGCAAGTCAGTATATGATCACTTGAACAACCAAATAATTGTAGCTATGCCAATCTTATGCTGTCCTCCTATTGGTGGCTTTTAGGTAAGCATCGTAGCAGCAGTCACACTGAGATTTTAATCAAAAACTTCTGACACTGCCAGAAGTTTGTCGTCAACTGCCTTTGGTTGTAATAGCACTAAACGCGCTGCCAGGGAGCACATCACATTACGCAATCTAAGACCACTGATCTCAACTCATAACCAAAGAATTCTTTTACAATGTGCAAAAATCATAGACTCAGCACTACAGACATACATCTCACTGATCTAGTGGTACGATTCCTACTTAGGTGCAAGAGATCCTGGGTTTACTGACTAGATGAATCTGGAAGTGGAGTGAAGTCACTCTGGGCAAATGCCATAAATGTAAATCTACACAAGCTCTAATCAATCAGTTACATTAACATAATTCTGAAGCATCTGTAAGTTCACTGCACATGCATCTGCTCCTTCTGAAATAAACACTTACTGAAAAATTTGCCATGAAGAGCCCGCGTAGTTCTTTCAGCTCGATAAAGAGGCTTCCAAATCCATAAACATGCACACTTTAAAATGGGAATGAGAAGCCCTTCCAATCCAGCTACTCCTCTCTGGCTGCTGCGATGAAAACAGAAAGTTCAGCTCTCCAGCAGTCCAACTTTTCCAAACAACACCACTCAGTGACACACACAAACAGACACACACACACACACACACACATACAAGCGCACATAGAGTAACATCTTGATGTTAAATTACCTTCCTTCATCTTCAGATAATGGGAGTGGAAGTTCCTCTATTTGTATGGACATGGTTTATACAAGCACAACTCTTTCTCTCATCCCTCCCCCTACCACACACACACACACACACACACACACACACACACACACACACAGAGCGTAGAAAGACATCAGTCTGCTGTGCTGAGCCAAAAGTAGGCTGAGAAATATCTTAGAAATTGAAGTGACTCAATCTCTGATCAACAACTCACAAATCACACACACTCATACTTAATGTGAAAGGTACAATGCACTCTGTGTAAATAAATCATTATTCAACTGGTAGTTAATTTATCAAACATGCATTAATGAACTGCAGCAACTTGTTCAAGGACTTCAATGTTATGAAAAGTCAAGGAGGCTAAACAATAGAGCTGTAGCAATACTGAAAGAAATCAGGGAAGGAAAAAAAAAAAAAGAAAATACATGAGAGAAAGGGAAAAAATACAAAGTAAAGAAATGAGTACAAGAGAAGAAAAGAAAAAAGTAATAAAAGAAAAAGGAGAAGAGAAGAAAAAAAGAACAAAGAACAAACAAGAGGAGAAAAAAAATAGAAAGAGTAAAAAACAAATACAAAGAAAAAGAAAATAAAAGGAGTAGGATGGGGAAAAAGAAAAGATAGAAGTAAAAAGAGAGAAAAGAACAGAAAAAGTTGAAAAGCTAAGATAAAGATAAAGAAAAGAAAAGAAAAGAAAAGAAAGAAAAACAGAACAGTACTGGCCTGAGCTCTGTGTGCTGACACAAAAAGGAAGTCGGGGTTCAGCAATCTCCCTTTCCTCTTTTCTTCAATTCATGACCTCTGTCCTCACCCTGACAATGAGACCCCATCTCTCTCTCTCTCTCTCGCTCTCTCGCTCACACTCACACACAAATCCCAACAGCAAAGCTATTTATTACCTTCAGACACTCCTTACAGCATCTCTACATTTCACTGCTTGCATGAACAAAGCGCCAAAGAAACCAATCTTGCTACTCAGTACAGTAGTCGCTCCTCCTAGCTGCTCACCACAGTGTACCAAACCACACGTGGAAACTCCCTCACGGGAAAACGGAGGAGTGGAGAGAAAAGAGCTCACCCTCAAGTACTTACCTCACAATGTATCAGCAGTTTACACACAAGAGCTGCACTGCACTGCTGATCTTCTCTTTCTGCTGGTGGTCAGAGTGAGCGTCAACATTGAGCACTCAGGGAAAGACAGAGGGAGTGAACAAGCGAGTGAGAGACGGAGGGAGGGACAGGAGGAGGGAAGGCAGGGAAAGAGGTAGAGAACAAACAACTAGCTAGAAAGGGACAATCAGGAGTCCATTCAGCAGGAAAAGTAGAAAAGCAGGGCTTGAGGAAAAGATAGGCCAGAGAGAGAGAGAGAGAGAGAGAGAGAGAGAGAGAGAGAGAGAGAGAGAGAGAGGTGCTCTGATGGGATGCGAAATAAAGCGTAACAAGATTGCAAATATATTTCAACCCAACAAGAGGAGACTAGAGAGGGAAGAGGAGTGGGTTTAATTTTTTTTTTTTGGTCCGATCCTGTACACATTTCTTATGATATTATAAAACGCACAGAAAGTTCCATCTTTCTTCTTAAAGAGGCAGAGGGAGAACATGAGAGTATAACCGTGCCGTGCGAGTGTGTGTGAGTGAACGCTCTCAGCTGGAGCTTTCCCCCCAATCACTTGAACTGTTCTGACAGAACACTCCTGTGAGGACGCTGCTCTGACCTTGCACTGTACATAACTCACATCAGATAAATACACGCTTCCCACACGGCAAGTGCTTTTCATGATTCCTCAGGGCCGCTGCCATTCATAATGACTTCATTCAGGCACAGAGTTAGTGCTAGAAGTGCTAGCATACAGCCGCCAGCAGAGGGGGCTTCCATCACTGCGTGCCAAACAGAACGCTTCATTGTTGAGGTACAAAGGTCCATTCTGAGCAGCGCTGCCAGGCCAATGTGTCCTAATGCAGTTAGCCATTCGGACGCACTTCACACAACCACTCAGTACCTCAAACCAACAGGCACAACAAACAAAACCCGGCAAAGTGCAGCTCCTTGTTATCTAAATGTTATATAAGGGATATTCGTCCCTTAAATATTCTTCAGTGGGGTCCATGTCACTACAATAACTACTCATATTCAGACAGTGTATCAGATAAAATGGATTTTTATACACAATACAAAATACCAAATAATACAGGCTCACCAGGATTTCATGATTTTTTTCTGTGTGATTTTTACGATCAAAATGACCAGAATTTCCAGAATTTTGCGGAAAATTTGTTCATAATTAGGATACCACATTTACCATATTATGTATGACGTTAGATGTCGAATAGTCATACACGACACAAAAACAAACAAAATGCATAAAGCGTGTTTATTTTTGTGTCTTCCCAATTTCTGACTTACATACAAGACAACTTTGACAACAACAGAAGCATAGAAATTTTCCCCACCTGACCTATATGAACACACAAGCAGCAGGTGTGGTAGTTTATATATAGGTACTGCATGTAACTTCAGTTCACACAGGCTCAGTATATCAGATGAACACTCACATAAAGCAAAAAGGCAGGTGACATCCCTCAACCTGTTAATTCACTACTCCGCAATTTAGGCACAAAATCAAACTGTTCATCATCTTCATCAACTCATACTTTAAACAAATAGAGTGGAAACATTGATTATAGGCCATTCTAATATATGCTATACTTGCAAACACATTGGATCTGTGTAGCCACATTTGGCAGAGGAAATTACATTTCACTTTCGAGCACTGGCTCGTCCACTTCCAGAAGACCACTGTCCACTTTCTGATTGTAATACAGGAAGACCAGAGCCCTCAAGTTACTGCTTGAAGTATAGCACCATCAGTTGGACAGAACAAGCTTATAGATGCTGTGGCTGCGTTCTGCATCTGCAGAGTTGGAAACTGCATCTTTGTAGCACAGGGCCAGGAAGCCTGTCCTGTACACCTACTCTCAAATGTAATTGTATCAAAATAAACCATTTCTTCATTTGGTAGACGTTTACCCAAAATGTCTTACCATTGAACGTGAATACAATCCCAGATGGCAGTCCTGAGATTTATAAGCCCAGAGCCTTAAAGAAAAAAAATCCATCCTGAACATTTTGCACATTGATCTTGATAATTAATGTGATTTTCAGCGGCGTCCAAAATTTATTTCGTAATGAAATTGAGTTGACATTTTTTCTTGAAACTTTTTTCTTGGTTTCGTGGGGCCAGTAAGAATTAGCCCTTGCTTCATCTCTAAATAAAGAGAGCAATGCATCATCAATAGCAATGTGCTCGTCATCTCATAGCTCGCTAACTAGCCGAGCCAAGTCTCTGACATAACTGCATTGTATAGCTGCATTGCATTCTGGAACACTGAGTCCAACATCTGCTGTCTCCACTACTGCTATATTGGATTTCTCATTGTTATGAAAATGAACATTGTTGAAAAATTGTGACTGATGATAGAAGCTCTTCTGCTTTTAACAACAAAATCTGACTCATCTCTTATCGCGTTGTGAGTCACTAAGCACATCACAAAGTATAAACACATTTAATGTGTTTCAGCATGTTTTTCCTTTAACTTCGATGCTACCAGTGTACAAGCATTATACAGAAACACAACATACAGTATTTTCTATGCATTTTTTTAAGAGGAACATGAAATCTGTAGCATGAGTTCAGTTAATACGGCTAATGCTAGCATTCTGGTGAATAATAGCTAACACTAACACATGGTATTCTTCAGAAACCACGCTGATGGAAACTGTGAAGGGTCAATCACTATTAATGTTTCTTTGGTTTTTAAAGTATTAATGTATCATCACTGTTGATCTGTTATATTTTTTCCATGGATGTTAGCAAGAAGTGACCATAATGAGTGAGAAGATCACAGCAGCTTTGCCCGCTAGGCAGTCAGGCTTTAGAAAGCTGCTGCGCTGTGCATGAAATGTTCACAAACAGAAAGTATTGCAGCAGAAATATTTCTAGCCCTCGAGCAGCTCAAAAAAATATATATATATATCTATCGGAAACTCACAAGCAATTTCATTTACATTAAGTCACCAATCTAAGTCAATAGATTCTCTGCAGTTTGAACACACAAAAATACACACAACAGCATTCTGATATAAATTACCCATCCATTTTTGTCAGACATTGACAAATACAGTTGCATTTAAAATACCATTTCAAAGATATGAGGAATACTGCTAGTTAGGTACATCAGGAAGGATGAGCAAAGATGAGGAATGATGAAATGATGGAAACAACGTCTATCCTCTCAACACTCTGAGTAGATGTCTTTACACCACTGAGATTCTTTCATTATCCTGCCTTATTCCCTCCGTCTTCATTATCAAACATAACAGCAGTGAAGGGAGTAATTGTGTGTGTGAGAAAATGAAAGAAGCAGGCACGGGACAAAGAGAAAGCGAGAATGAGAGAAGCTCCCTCTCCCCTGAGAGGTGGAATGATGTCACTCTTTGTGCAGCAAGGTTAACACACTCAATGCACATGGTTAGGAAAAGGAAGGAGGGAGGATCCGATGGAAGAGAGAGGGAAGGAAGGAAGGAAGAAAGGGGAAAAAAAATATATAGAAGAAGGAGAACAAAAGCTGAAGCATCTGAGAACAGGATGGATGGGTCTGAGAGAGTTTCTCTATCTTTCTAAGCAACAAAACAGTTTACTGCAGGGAGAAATTTGTGGTATTTTTCCAGTGAAGAACTTACACATGTTATCTCTGTAGGCATTCTAAGGATGTCTAATTTTTAGTTCTTCTCCCCATGTTACATTTCATAGAATCATCAGGCTTGCAAGAGTTGAACTGGGAGGGAACACACAAAAAAAAAAAAAAACCCACACACACAGCAAGTGGAGCTGAGCTCTAATATTTTAATCCGATAGAAATGCAGATTATAGCATGTCAGTGTTAATAATTAAGATGATGTGATACAGATGTTTATCATCTGCCCATCCAACTACAGTTAGTTAAATTAAGGCATTAGCACAGAAAGAGATATGAAAAACTTTTAAAACTTTTATAACGCAAATTGTATAGTATTGTCTCTCCATTGTTAGTGTTCATGAAGGACATATGGCTTTTTAATCCTTGTGTGCATTTTTTCTGCAAGGATTTTAGTAATAATCTCATTCAGTGGTTAACTGGTTTGCTGGAAACCAAAGGGTTCAAATCTTGGATTTTCTTTTCTTTTTTTTTTTTTAAACAGATCTAGACTGGATTTACTGTTTTTTCAGTAGATATAGTCAAGCAAGCTCAGACGTGAGGTGGTCTGGGAAAACCAGCTGGATGTTGCTGTGGCTGAATTATAGCAAACAGCTTAAAAAAAAAAAAAATTTTTTTTATTTTGGCCATAATTGGGTTTTTCTGCCTATAACACACATACTTCACTAAAACAATTTGGAAATTATCTTATTTTCATACTTCTAACCTTGCCTTAAACAAACTTGGTGGGAAAAACAATCAATCTGCCTAAAGATGTCTAAAACACCCTAGGTAAGTATGACTTCTTCACACAGTTAATGTCAGGCTTTGATCGAGTTCTTGCATAGCTACATGCCGAAGCATAAAACATAAACTGAATCCAAAAATGGAGTTATTGAGTGCAGTTTTCTCACATTTCACGTTTAGGGGAAATGAGAATTAAAAATGCTAGAACTTTACTTGTGATTGAGAGAACCATTTAGTTTAGGGAAGCCTGTAGTCTACAGAACTATATAATAGTACAAAACAATACAAATTCACCATTCAATTCAATTTATATAGCGTATATATTTATATATTTATATATTCTAACACTGCGTTATATATATATATAAAAATGGGCACTGTCACAAAACAGCTTTACAAAAATCCAGACATAAATCTTTTAATTTACCCTTGTATGGTTAGGACGTCTGGAGCAAGACAGAAGGCTCTAAATGTCTGATAACTTGCAAAATATTACAGAGTGAGACTTGAATCAAATAGTTATGTCTTAATTTCCAAAGGTGGGAACTGTCTATGAAAAAACAACACCTCGGGGCTACTAGAAGGTCTGATTATATCAGTGACTGCAAGCATGAGCACAGCCTAACCATCACATATTTTTAAACTAAGAGTGTGAAGGCATACATCAAGTAGCTTAGCCAGCCATTTTACTAGCTAACTAAAGCAAAACTTAATATCAAAATAGCGCAATGGCAGGAAAAGTTGAGGTAAATTCGGCACTGGATTTGCTACCAATAAAGAACCTCTGCTTCTTTACATTCCCACTTCACCTTACAAGCTTTCTTAGTGGTCGTTTCTTATCACTGATTTTACCTAGCCTGATGTAACATGAGAATCCGGCTGGCTGGGACACGTTTGTGGTCTATCAGCGGTTGAAATCTAATAGTCACATTGACTTATTCATGGCTGTTGTTGAATGGCATGGAAATGTGCACAAAGCTTTGACCTAAAAAGTCCAACCCACCACTGAATCACTGCAAAATCTCATTTAAACTTTTTTTTTTAATCTCCCATTCTTCTCACTTTCCTTTCCTTTTCCCCCTCTCATCCTATGTGAAAAGCACCAGCAATCACAAATACAGCTGCCATGCACCACAGAATCCAAATCCATCTTGAGTGCAGTGTGTATTCTCTCCGTCTTTCATTTTGGCCCTCTCCTCTGGTGCAGTACAGAGTTAGCAGAATACTAAACATCCAACCCACGCCAAAGGAACAACAGAGAGTAACGCTGGGGCGTGACAGTATAGACAGAAGATTCAACTGAAAAAGAAATTGGGGACAGAAGGCTGAAAAGAAGGAGTGAGAAGTGGTAAACTCAAGTAAACTCCACCATATCCATTATATATGAGATTTTTCAATGTCACATTCTGTGTAAAGGGACATTTGTGATAAATGTGATTGTATGCCTCCTGGTAAAATCTCATATCAAGTTTGAATTACACAAAGCCTAATTATTGTACTAGTAAAGGTATGGCAAAAATGTTACAAAATTTGAGTGTGAAAACTGTAATTGGGAAAAATAGCTACTTTTAAAACTACTGTTTCTGTTCACACTCTTTCAGTCAGATAAATGAGTTACAAAATCTACATAGCTGTCTCATGCCGGTCTTTTACTTCTGTGCGAATTCATTAACCATGCCAGCTGGGTTTATTATTCAAAACCTGGCAACAACTGTAAATTCATGTACACTTTCTAATTCACTTTCGAAGTCTAACGCCTTAGAAAATGAGTGCATTGCGCAAACAATCTTACGAGAACACAAAGGAAATCTGTGGACCTTATTAAATAATGGACAATAGTTCCTTTGAAGCCAAGAGCTGGGTTTATTACATTATTCATACTGCTTTAAATAAACACATTTCTGTCCTTTCCAAAGTCGTTCAGCATCACCATCTTCAACCACAGCATCCTTGAACGTGAACGGACTCTTCACTCACTTCACTGTAAACCTGGGCTGTAAACTCGCTGACTGAAACCAGCCGCTGAGCACATTTATTAACGGACACACGTATGTACAGGCGAGCACACACACACACAGGAAAGTGTGGCCCTCTCCCTGCACTCACACACCCTTAGGCAGGATGCACCAGCTCTCCCAAGCCCTGAGCAGCCCTCCAGGGTCAGGCAGAGGTCGAGGAGTGAAAAAGCACTCCACCTCCAGAGAGCTCAAAAAAAAAAAAAAAAAAGCACTCTTTCCCACAACACCACACCCAAGCAGTGCTGCACAGCCGAGACCATTCGTCCAGTTCCTCTCCCAGAGGCCGTGGGCGCCACAATGCGGCTGTGGATGCAGGACTCCTATCAGTGCAAAAAAAAGGGACAAGCTCCTACAGACCTGACCAAAAAAAACTATAAATAGACACATTCTGTGCCGTTATCAGGTCAGAAGGGTGGTGCATTTGAAATGTCAGAGGTAGCATGACCTGCAAGCATCCACAGGATGATGCTGATTACACAGCATTATTCAACATGACAGTCACTTGACAGTATCTCAGTTCACTAAACACAAACCGGTCCACACTAGGCCATTACATTAGGAATAAAACACTTCAGAGCATGCTGTTATAGAGAAATAATCAATAACAGAATGCTGTGATGTGTTACCACTGAAAAGTTGATCATTTTCCAGCACATCAAGTAGTTTTTATTCCTTTTTTATTTTATATACCATAGCAATTTGCAAACAATTACAAATTTGTATTAATTTAAAAAATGACACGCGGTACTTTTTATTTATTTATCATTTCTGTTCTCACTTACATTATATCAGCTATAAACAGTCGTTTCATCTTTTTCCCTCTTGAAATTTTAAAGGAACAGCTTGATCTCTGAATATTACAAAGCACAGGAGATACTTTCCAAAAATACTGAAATGTCTCTTCACAGAAAAGTGACCATGTTACTTGCATTTTTTATAATTCGTTTATACTGTGTACATAAGTTTATAATGTGTAAGTTACTATATAAACAATAACATATTAAAACAAGCGCATGAATATAAAAATTACAGTCAGAACTACTGTCAGTGTTGCGCTATTATAGAAAATTAATCAACACCGTCTGACCAATCCGAACCAAGCATTCAAAAGCTCTGGGGTACAAGATGATATACTGATGTGTAAATCAGATAAACATTTCAAAACTTTGATGGCATCTGCATACCATTAATCGGTGCAGATGTCACAGTAAAACACCATATTTGGTCAGAATTTACTTCAAAATTTGCATCATTCCAAAGACAACATAAGGCAGCTATTTTCTAAAGTGCCTTATTTTGGCCAAATTTGGAAGCAGAACAGCATGCATCTTACTCAGCAAAATCAATCACACATTTCTGTTCAGAATTCCATAGAGGTTGAAAAACATACTGGACAGAATTTCTGGCAGAGTATGATGACAGTGAAGGGTGTCCTGAACATAACAGACATCAAGTTTCGTTTTTAGTATTGCTGTCTAATAAGACAGTATGTTTCAAGACCAAAATCTTCACATGCAGTGAGGGGAAATAAGTAATTGTTTTTGTCATTTAATATACTTCCAGTACATACATATCCACTTCAGATTTACACACAATGTCTTGTGACTTTGTTCTCATAAATACGAACAAAAAATATCTTTATTTATGTTTATGAATAAATATGTTAAATTAAAACGCACAAGGTGAAATGAAAAAGCAGGATGGAAAGATTCCAAAGGAAAAGAGAGAGAGAAAGCAAACAAAAAAAAAACAGCACCAGGTTAGAGGTAGTCAAGAAAGAACAGCTGAAACTCTAAGAGGAAGTTTGTACGTAGTCTAATAAATACTATCAGCTTACTATCTTTACAGAACCAACTTCCTCTTTTCAGATTTCACATGGAGAGTGAGTGTCAGTCTGAGGGCAACCTGGCACACCAGCCAACCCTACATTCACACTAGCAAGCGACAAAGCAGCAGGCGACTGTTCACTTTCTACCCGGGAGTGACATGGAGCCACGTTCAATAACAGCAGCAAGTAACAAACCAACATTTTGAATTAAATTCTACGCAAATTAAGTATAACACTCTAAAGCGACAAATCCACATGACCAGCTAAAATGATGCCTCAGATCAATCCTACAGCACATGTGATCCAATATTTCTTCATTCCTCTCTATTCACAACTTAGGTTCCTACCTGCATTCATTAATTCATATTTTCTGGTTTATGGGCAAAATTGGAATAGACTTCTTATTAAGTGCAGAGATATTACAAGGAAAAATACAATTTGGATGAAAGTAGCAGAGATTTTTGTGTTTCTGGTGAGTGTACATATCTAGTACAGTTAGATTGCTTTGTAACTTGTAAATCAAACAACTTATCACACAGAGTAGTGTACGTGTGTTTAACTAGTTACCTTTAGAAGCTATTACAAAAGCACACAAGCAATAAACTATGCAGCAATAAACTATGTAAGTGACACTAGCAGGGTAACACTGCATATATCCTGGTGGAAAGAGGAGTAATATGAGCATACGCACAAAAGTGACATTACTTTGGCATTTGACTGTGAAATTATTTCCTCATTGTTTGATTGTCATGTCGTACATTCTTACTGGAGTACCATGAAGGATTAAACGGGTATGTGTGAAATGCATGACCATTATTTTGGTGACTGTTATTTAGGCCTTCATAGTAAACAAAGCAGAAACAATTACACACTACATGTTGCAAATTTACATCCAGTTTTGTTTGTGAGCATAAGCAGTTTGGCCTTCATGTATTTGGTTTACTTTGGAAAAATAACAAACCATCTCCTCTGTCCCCTCAATGATCCTGCCCATGCAGATAATGAATCAAAGCATGAAATGTCCCTCTGGCTATATGGACATTAAGCTAATTGGTTTACTGCATGGGCTGATCTGCTTCTTAGCTACAAATGACAAACACAGCATGTTAATCTGATCAGCATCCGGGAATATTTACCAAAAACAAACATTTCAAAAATTAAGGGCTGTTAAAGAGATTTGGTTCCAGTGAGAAGGGATACAATAAGATCCAAGTCATAAAAATAACAAATGATTTAAAAAATTAAAAAAAAAAAAAAAAGATCCCTGATGTAATAACCAATTTCTCTTCTTGATCAAGTTTCAGTCATCACACTATAAAGAGCTGACCTGAACAAAAAAACAAAGTCACACATTTTCAAATGCTCCTGACTCTCACAACCTCTACTCTTAAAATATTGCCAACAAAACTGACACACACACACGTGTATGTGTGTGTGTATATATATATATATATATATATATATATATATATAGAGAGAGAGAGAGAGAGAGAGAGAGAGAGAGAGAGAGAAAGAGAAAGAGGACAGCTTACTGTGCTAGTTGTGCGTGTGGCTATGCGTTGTCCCTATGGCATTAGCTATAGGTGGAAGTTAGCTTATGTGCTATCCGCCATGTTTATCACTTCCGTTCACTTCATTAGTTATCATTGTTTTACCTAACATCATGTTAGGCCTTAAATATTAAAGAAGTAGACTGGAAGTACATTGGAGAGGCTAAGATTGGATTATAAATACTCCACGACACTGGATAATCAGGGAAGATATCAACAGAAACTCTTATCTGTTGTCACAAGGGTGAAATCAGCATCATTATCTGATCAGATGTTCTGATAGTATCCTACCTAACTGCGCATGCGCACTTCAATTTTGCACCTTTCTATATATATTCATGCGTCTTCATATCGTTTAATGCTGGTAGTATTTTTTTTTTTCATAACCCTATCACGATATGCTGCCTATAGAAATCAGGTCACAGTAATAATATAGACAAAAGAGGTTACTTCCGGTATTGTTTTCCCGGTATTGTTAAGCCCTATAAATGCGCGCGCGAGCAGGACAGTTTGATAAGGTAAGATAAATCATTACATCTTAAGTAAGATAGGAGAGGACAGAGGTCACGGGCAGGGAGTGATAATGACTAATTCATTAAAAAGAATCATTTAGGGACTGTTTAATACATCTAATTGTAAACATTTTGGACAATATCAGTATGCAGCTTGTGTTCTGACAGACCTCGCCCAGAACTTGTCGCCATGGATACCATATGTCAATTATTTTCCACTTCAATTGGCGTATCTTCTGCTCAACAGCCAATCAGAATGGCGCGCTGGAGGACTGGATGCGCGAGCACAACACAGGCAGCACCGCTCGGTCAACGTGCTGCGACTCGTCTAACGAGCAACAAGTCGCCGGGTTTATAGCTTAATTTGTCCTGTTTGCAGTGCGATAACACAGCCAGGGTGTAATTACAAAAATCAAAAATAATATATTTATGTTTGGCAAATTTGCACAGCGACTTTGTTTTTTTTTTCCGCGCTCTGAGACGTGAACAAGCGTTTCAGCACACCACTGCGGCATAGACTGGTTTCATAGCATCAAAGAAAGTACATGTTCACATGGAAGTTATCTACAGCCTAATCACGTAAGCATGTAGCGCAGACAGGAAAAACAAGAACGCTCTGCTGTGGCTAGCCTGTTTCATATCCGCAGCGTTTCTTTCATGTTTACAAGCACCAGAGCCTCTGAGGTTGAAGAGAAGGTCACAGCGATTTCTAGCTGGTCCTTCTGTTCAGTGAGGAAACATGAGCGATCGGAGGGGAACAGCTGGACACTAGTGTTCTGCACTTACGTTATTCCGCAGATCCTGCAGAGCCACGCTCATCGTGCAGACAGAGATCCGGGGAGAGGCGAGGAGAGGAGGCGAGCGCTTCACTCACTCCACCTCTGCATGCGTGTGACACTGGCCCCGGCGTGCTAAGCCATCTCCTGTCCGTGCAGAGCTGAAACAAACGTGCAGCCCTGGGTTTAAAGCCCCACTGACACGCAAACACACACAGAGAGACAGACAGAGAGAGAGAGAGAGAGAGAGAGAGAGAGAGAGAGAGAGAAGCGTTTACCTCTGGGAAGGTAGTGTGCACGCGACGAGCCAGCGCGTCTTCGTCTTCTCGCGCTTCCGTCTCTGAGCGCGGTTTAGCAACACACAACATACGCCGATCACTGTAGGAGACTGCGATCAGCCTGCAGACTCTTCCCTCTGTCCTCCTCTCTCACCCCTCCTCTCTCTCTCTCTCTGTCTCTCTCTCTCTCTTCATGCGTCTGTGTACAGAACGCGCAACACGTGCGTCAGGTGGAGGATCCGTGTGAACTATAATATTAGAGCAGAACCTAATTACACTTTGCATCCATAACCAAGAAGTGCAATGAATTTAAATACAAATTATAAATGGTAACTGGAAAACAGGAAGTCGATAATCATGTGTCAGATATTTTGTTGACATTCAGTGTCCAGACTTTTAGAGATGGGATAGTAAAAACAGGGCAGAAGCGTGCACCAGGGGCGTGACACTGAGACAAGCTTGCATCTGCAGAACATCTTGATTATATTAAACAGAAACATATCTGTATTAGCTTTATTGGTGCTCTATCTAATAGGGTAGATCAAAGGCAATTGTAACACTTTGGGGTTTTTTTTGCACCACCCACAAATGTACATGGACAGCGTCTGATTTTTCCATTCTTTTTCTGTTTTCTGTCTACAAATGAAATTGGCATCAAAGCCAGTAAGTGTGTAAATTCAAGATTGTTCCAGTTGTCCTCGTTTATGGATCTTTACATAAACATCCATCCATTTTCTGTACCACTTATCCTACACAGGGTCACAGGGAGCCTATCCCAGGGAGCTTATCGCACAAGGCGGGGGACACCCTGGACGGGATGCCAACGCATTACAGGGCACAGTCTCACACACACACACACACACACACACACACACACACACACACACACACACACACTTCAGACCATTTGTAAATGCCAAACAGCCTACAACACGTGTCTTTGGACTGGGGGAGGAAGCTGGAGTACCCAGAGGAAACCCCTGAAGCATGGGGAGAACATGCAAACTCCACACACACACACATACACACACACACAAGGCGGAGGTGGGATTCAAACCCCCAACCCCAGAGGTGCGAGGCAAAAGTGCTAGCTACTTGCAGTTGAATTGAGCAGATGCAGGGTAATTCATGACCTTAACCACTGATCCACCACAGTTCTAAATTGCCATGCTGTAAACAAAATTATATATAAAATATCTAAAGTAAACATTGTGGTATTCTATTTATCTTCTTGTGATCTGTTAATGGTAATCAATTATTTTATAAAATGATCACTAACGTAAGATTCTGAAGAAAATCACCAAGTTTTTTGTGTGTGTGCAGCTTTTTGCAGCCGATCTTTAATCTGATTGATACTCACATTTAATCTTTGCAGAGAAATTAAAATGTGTTAAAAAAAAATGTAGGCCTTTTCGCTGAGAGCCATTAACTGATTGAGAAGTCACTGTGTTACAGCTGTTTTTTGCTGACCGCTTGCACATTTGTGCAGATTTCACAGAAGCAAATTACCCTGCTTTGCTAGAAAATATGTAGTCACAATAATACGTCTGGCAAATGGAGGTGTCTAAAACAAACAACGAGAGGGACAAAAGTTCCCACAAAACAGATTTGCTGATATCATTAGAGTAGAGATGTGCAGGTAGTTTATATTTCCCACATTCAAATAGGACAAAGAGGTTTGTCACCCTTGAGGTAAATAATGCTCCGCAGTGTAAGCCCCGCCCGCTACACACAGCAGAGTGGGAAGCTGGATCTGCACCAAGACATAGATTAATTTGCGTCAATTGGCTCTCATCCCGAACAAGGACAAACTGAATGGACTTGGAATAACTGAAGCAGAATCTTTTTTAGTAAACAGTTTAAGGCCATTATATAAACAACCATGACATGGTAAAACCTTTAGGGAATAACACTTCTTGCTGACCAACCTGATCTCAAGTTATGTCTTCCTGATGACCTTATATCATCTCCACTTCAGCTGGTCACTGCCAAGTAAAATCACTAGGGAAAGCTATAAATTACACTGACGTATATTCAAGTCAATAATTCATGCAGTAATGAAACATACTGTTGACTCCTGTATATCATCAAGTAGACCTGTAAAACTAGCACTGTCTCCAAACTGTGTCCCGACTTTTAGCAGGTCGACCCTTTACTTTAGGTCAACCCTGTCATCACGTAGAGACAGCAGAAGTTGTCCCCAGCCCAGACTGGAAGGGGTAACAGGGAATCCAGTGACGTTGGATAGGCTTATCTGATCAAAATATGTTGGTGTTGGGCCAGGACATTATGTACTGTGAGTCTGCTTCTGCTGGTAGCAGATCAACTCATCCAAAGCGCTAATGTTTATTGTGTTATATTCCTGCCATCCCTCATTCATCAAAGAGAAAACAACTACATTTTTTGTATATTGGTGATATGCCTGAACAAGTCTGCATGTCCGAGCATAAGCTATATAGCTAGGTTTAACTTAAACACATAACAACTTCATTAAATGTTTAAATAATACTAAAACTGATGTCATTTCACCTTAACACTTTAAATAGAGTTGAAACAGTTGTGTAATACTACTATACAATGAAGACACAGACAGTTTGATGTTGAATATTGTCAAAGTTAAACAAAACTTTAACCATATACACAAATAGATTATAATCATTGGCAAATCGCTATGGTATAAGAGGAATAAACACTTCAAGGTGTCGCATTAACAGTAACTAAGGACATCGCTTCATTGATTATTTTCCTATAACAGCACAACCTGTCATGTTTTATTCCTTACGTAACATGAAGTTATTGCTCATTTTAGTGCTTAAGCAACAGTTAGCCTGGAGAAAGATTTCTCAGTAAGCATCCTCTCTTGTGGAAAAATGGATCTGATCCCTTTCAGTTTCTTTATGTATCTTGTTCTGGCCAGATGGGAACACAAGGTCACTAGACAGATAGCACTGTTGATCGGCCTGTCTACAGCCATCAGCAAAGCTCTCCTTGAGTAAACCCAAGGCCTACAATAGATCACCATCCGCTCATCTACCAACTCACCCACACACACGTGACACAAGTCAAACATACCGTTATTCAAACATTGCCATTACTGTCAAAATAAATATTGTCATAGACGTCCATGGTAAAACTAAACCTCTAAGGGGTTGGGGGGGGGGGGGGATTCCTTTTACACATTATTATCCCTTCAATCAGAGGTATTATGTTCATGGATACCTTCTTTATTTTCTATGTCTTTGTGCTTTGGAACTTTGATGCTCTAGCACTGGTCATACTATCACCAAGGAGACGGGCTGAGGCGTTGTCATAGTATTGCCATAGCAACTCCTCTAGCTTGTTGGAGGCCAGTGATCCATTATTCCCAGAGAGCGGGTGAGTGGGTGGAGATGGGGGAAGGCAGAGGAAGCTCTGGGCCTCAGGGAAAGGTCTCGCTTGTTCTGCTAATATATTGACTGGTGTTTTATTCGAAACATCTCACTGAAGTGCTCTGTATTTGCTCTTTTGTTTCATCTAGATGAGTCCTCTATTACTTACATCGCATGGAGCTAATGCAACAATAATACAGCCTGTTAGAGAGAGAGAGAGAGAGAGAGAGAGAGAAATGCTGTGTAGTGAAATGTACATCATTTTTGATGCAGATCTAAGACCACTTTTTCTTAAACTAGGGAACGGGTATCATGAGATGGGAGCTCATCCTGTGCATTGAGCGTGGTTGGGGGTGTTTTGTTTTGCTCAGTCACTGTGAGCTTTTTGTTCCTATTAATAAATTGCTGGTGAAAGAAATGTCTTTGTGCTAGCCAGGAGTAAAGTAAAAACAAACACATACATTTTCACCCTGTCTAATTCAGGTGCGTTGGATTTGAGAGATTTATTCCTGAAAAACCACGAACCTGATCGTGACTGAGATCTGTAGATGTGTACAGCAAATCAAGCTTGGCAGTCTGCTTCTCACCTGAGGTGTCACGTGGGCCATTTCTTTGTTGCCTTCACTTTTAAGGTTATAATTCAGTTTCTTCTCAAGAGAATTTATAGGCCATACTAAATTCTGTTTGGTTGTGCTGTACAGTGATGGGTGGTTGTGTAACAGCAAGGCGTTTTCTTGTGTTAGATGCAGAAACACCAACACTGCCACCTAGTGGTCACATACAGCCAGTGCTGGTTTAGATGACGTCATGCACCATATAGGAAAAAGTTGGCACCCCTTAAGAATAATATCTATTTAAAGATCAGCGTGACATATAATCTGTTTGAGCAAATGAACTGGAACATTTTGTGTTATAGCACAAAAAAATGTAAATAATATAAAGGGGTACTGTACTCAGCTGTCAACAGCATTTAAAAAATACTTAGAATGTATCATTTATATATCAGATAATGTCTAATCATTGCATTTCAGAAACTGTGTTACTAAGCTACTACAAAATATTCAACTAAATATTCTACTCTAAATTTGAGTGCCTCCAGTTAGTATGAATGAACAACACAGTCTCACTATTTTAGTACTAACAGGAAAAATGAAAACTCTACTATAGTTAACAATGATGTGAGGGATTGTGTAATTTGTAGCTTTTACTTAATAATGTCAGTCAAATTCACCCTTCTCCTTAAAATCACAAATTAAATTTGTATGATTGTTGATCGAAAAAATTCTGTAAATGGTTTACAAAAAAAAGTTTTATAGCTTGTAGTTCAGGCTATTTTTAACCTACGTACAATTATGACAAATAATAAAATAACTTATATAACACTAATATAACTGTGTATAAAAATATAACAGTACGTTTAATATAATATATCTCGGTTCATGAAGATAGTTAAGATACACTATATATAATTATATAGTTATAACTATAACCTTAGTTTCACTACAGTAAAAAAAAAAAAAAATTTCCTGCCAACCAAATCCTTCATCACATACAAAATAAAATAAAATAAAATAAAAATCCCAAAACAAATGTTTTAGAAAGGCATTCATTCATCTGAAATTTTATTTATTTTATTTATTTATTTTTACAATAGCAAAATAACTACAAAAATACATGAATTAAAGTTCATGTATTATGTCAATCACTTCAGAAGTAAAAGTAAAAATCCACCCTTTTTATATTCCAGTACTATTTGTAGATTTTCTCATGCCTGATATTGGGATTAAAGGTCAGGTGGTATCTTCTTCAGGCCTCCCTACCACAAATGAAGCAGACAAAATGTAGAAATCTAACAATAATTATAAGTTATTATTAAAATTATTTTAAACTTTCAGTAGTTTATCAAAACAATCTAGAAAATATTTTTCCCTCTGAATAGTTCTAAAGTTTTTTCACCCCAGAATTTCAGATACCAGTATACTATCAGTAAACTATCATACAGGTTCATTGCCACAGCCGTAATTGCTTCTAGGCTACTCTCCGTAGGCTTCAGTGAGTGGCTGTGGCAGGGAGATTGGCAGCTTGTTGGCACCACGCTCATGCCAGCACACGTCAAACAGCGGGTAGACCTTCCCCTGCAGCTCAGCCTGATAGGAATAAATGAATCCGAGCTCATCGGGACTGTCCGCATTATAAAACGTCAGCTCTCCTCTGTCATAGTTCAGGAAAATCCCCAAGCGGTGTGGCTGACTCAAGAGGGGCAGAGTAACACGAGGAGTGGTGAAAGCCTCATACAGCCGGCCCTCCTTCAGCCCAATCAGCCACACTCCACCCTCAGGACTCTTGGGCAGCTTACTCTTACGGCAAGCAGTCCCTTTGATTAACCCCAGCCTCCATTTTGGTTTCCCTCCCACCTGGACCTCCCAGTAGTGCTTGCCTGAGGAAAAGCCACGGCTGGCCAGCACACAGTAGCTGTAGCTGAAACGCTCAGGATTGTTGGGCAGGCGGTTGACGAGGACTCCGCACTCCACACTGGTGTTATCTTCACTGAGCTGCAGCATGGGGTGAGCTGTGAGAGGGTCGAACTTCAGGCATTCAGGAGCTGTAGAAGAGGGTAGAGCAGGTCTATGTTTACATTTAACATTTTACATTTACACATTTAGCAGACGCTCTTATCCAGAGCAGCATACAGAAGTGTACTGAAGTCTCACTGCAATGTCAGTATCAATCCTGGGCAACTACCCTAATAACACCTGCTCAGTGATGGTGCTATAGTGGTCCTTTTCTATTGATGGATGGTGTAGAGTAGTGCTGACAAAGTGTGCATATCAAACCAATGACCTACCATCACAACAAAAATAATAAAACAAAGTACCCCTGCTCATTCATGCAATCATCAGATCAGCCAATCATGAGACTGAACCCTGGAAAAACATTGCCTGGTCTTTTTCCAATCTTCTACTGTCCAGTTTTGCTGAGCTCATGCCCACTGTAGCCTCAGATTCCTGTTCTTGGCTGATAGGAGTGGAACTGTGTGGACTTCTGCTGTTGGAGCCTCATCCGCCTCGTGGTTTGAAGTGTCTGAGATCCTATTTTGTTTAACACGGTTGTAAAAAATGGCTATTTGAGTTGCCTTCATCTCATCTTGAACAAGTCTGGCCATACTTCTCTGATCTCTCTCATTAACACCCACAAAAATGCTGGTCAAACGCTAGAAACTATTGTATGTGAAAATTCCAGGAGATCAGCAGTTTCTCAAATATTGATAACTGAGATCATATTTTTTCCCCATGCTGATGTTTGATGTAAATATTAACTGAAGCTCTAGACCTGTATCTCCCTGATTTTATGCATTGTGCTGCTGCCACTTGATTGGCTGATTGGATAATCGCATGAATGAGCAGGGGTATGAGGAGGGTGTTCCTATTAAAGTCATTGGTCAGTGAGTGTATATGGTGTTATTGTTTTCGTATGCAAGTTAATTGAGTTCAGACAGCTATAATTATAGCAAAAATATGATTATCAGTGTACATAAGAAAATATTACTAAGGATTTCAACTTGGCTCTACATGCTGATTTTCTTCATTGACTGAATCTACTCTTTACCTGGTAAAACTCTCCTGTGTAATCTCTTCCATACAGTCATTTTGATGTCACTGTGATTAAAGCCTGGGTTAAAGCTGATGGAGCTGTAGGTCCTCTCCTTCCTCTGCTCTCTCTGCTGGCTCTCTCTAAACCTGAAACATCACACAAAGCTTTTTTCTTTCAAATTCAGTGTTATTACTGAAAAAGATTATTAAAAAAACATACAGATCTAAATGACAGTGTTGCTTACCTTGGGGCAATAGATCCATATTTCTAAAAAGAAAAATAATTAAATGCATTAATATTACCTTTTTTTTTGTTCTTCTAATGAAGGTGTTTACAGGAAAAGATAGATGTTTAAATGTTTTATAGTATCAAATAATCTATCATTACATATTTTATATTACATTTATATTTTATATTTTTAATTTACCCAGAAAAATTAAAAATATAAAATAAATATATATATAGAACAATTTAATCTTTTATATAATTACTTTTAAAAGTCACAAGTTACTGTTTTGCAAATATTAGATTAGGGCTTCTATTGTCTTATCAGTATTTGGTGAAATAAAGTGTTGTGTAAGAGATAGCATGATACCTCTAAAATATTAACTCCTAAACTACCACTACACATTTCCTCATCCTAGTTATGCTGTATCTGTTTTATACATAATATCTGTAGACTAACTTTATAAGGGTATCAGGGTTTTAAAGCTTATGTAGACTATATAGAGTATAATACTACATGAGCAATAAGAATGAATAAAGAGTGCTGGCATAGGGTCAGGTTTTCCACTATCCAAAGTGATACTACTACATTTTTTTGTGATTGTTATAAACAGCTCCATGGCCAGTTTTATAAAAACACTCTGTATTCACTCACAGTGATAAAGTCCAGATGGCTCTCATTGCTCAGGGCTTCCAGTGTGCCTTCAGCCTCCTGGAACTTGGCCAGCAGTTGGCTCATATGATCAGCCTGGGTCTGGATGGAGGAGATGAGAGTAGAGGCGGTGTTCTCCACCTTCTGCATGAAGGTGGCCTCCTCGAGCTCCACACAGTGTCGCAACTCCCCAAACTCCTTCCGCACCACCCACTTCAGTACGTCCGACTCATTCTACACACAAACACGCAAATCAGAAATAGGTTTTTAGGTGAAACAGTCATATTAGTCATCTGTTTTGAAATCACTTGCCATTGTTCAGAAAGGCTTAAACCTAACCCTGAATTAATGGAGTTAACTCACTGTAATGCGAGACTTGTTGTAGGCCATTTTACAAATCTGCTCTTCCAGCTTTCTCTTCTGTGTCTGAAAGTCAGTCATCAGACAGGAAATGTCCTCCTGAGGAAAGAAGAAAAGCACAATGCTAAATGCGCTTTAAGGCATGCTTACTTTCATTACGTTTCTCTTTTTCACGTGGATGAAAATAACAGGGACATTGTTATTCCAGCATTGGTGTTCAATGGTGTCTTTCTGATGCAGACTATGATTATGAGAGGAAATTAAATTGCATCCTTGAAAATCCAATTACAGCAGAAACGATGAATCCTGACTATTTTTTACTGAAGTCAGTTTCATATTATTTCTCAGGACACAAGCAACAAATATGTAAGGGCTTTACAAAAACAAATGTGAATCCATGTATAGATTTAGTGTTTAATCTTTAATGTACAGACACTTTTTATGTACTTTAATTTACAGATACCAAAATTATTTTAACTAAAAAGATATTAGGTGGTTTAGGTTTCACAGATGTATTTTCACAATTCATCCATCCATCCATTTTCTGTACTGCTTATCCTACACAGGGTCATGGGGAGCCTGGACTCTATCCGAGGGGACTTGGGTTACAAGGCGGGGGACAACCTGGACAGGGTGCCAGCCCACCCCAGGGCACAATCACACACACTCACACAACCATTTCCACATATTTTCACTATCACAGAAAAAAAAGTTAATTACACATTTTTCACATAACCAGAATGTTCTTTAATAAAACGTATGCCCACTCCTTTACTTAATAACTACCTCCAAACTTTTTGCTATCCTCTGAGCAGCTTTTGGATCCTCCCAGTTTTAATATTTTTCAAAAATAGATCTGGAGCTCAAGAGGGTTATAGTAATATTTTGGCTTCTTTCTTTTGAATATTTGATGTTCTGTCCAATGTTTCATCTTTAACATAGCAGTACATGTCTTGGGGTTGCAAATTTTTGGATTGTATATAAAGTGCAAAATTTGGAAATCTCTAACATCCTCTTACATCATGTATTCACGATTGGTGTTGAACTTCTGGAATTTCCTGGATAACTTAATGATAACTCATTTATGAAAATGAATAGGCCAATATACTGCAGTATGTGTATAACTGATTGTCTCAAATAATGGAATTATATATACAAATCTAGCAAAATATGGTTGCTCTTTCAATGAACTGTAATTCTCATTGTTATTTTACCTTCATTCGGCTGTAGACGCTGCTGATTGGCGTGACCTTGTGTGCCCTGTGGCTTCCGATGCTGCCACACAGTCCACAGATCAGCGTCTGATCTTCCTCACAGTACAGACTCAGGGGGTTATGGTGTTGGTTGCATGTCTCTTGAGGGCCTTGACCTGGTTCACTGATCTCCCGTAACGCGTCCACAATGCGTGCCAGTGCCACATTAGGTGGAGGGCTGTCCCCATCCACGGCACAGCGACATACGGGACACTGGAGCTGCCCCAGAGGATCCATGTCCATAGAGCGCACACAGCCACGGCAGTACGAGTGGCCACACTGCAGCATGAGTGGCTCAGAGAAGATCTCCAGACACACAGGGCAGCGCAGTTGCTCCTCTAGTGACTCCAGACTGCTGCGCCTGGCCATCTGACACAGAGATGTCCTTAAACACCCTTAAGCAGCAAGGGTTTAAAAGAGCTCAAACATGAGGTTTGGTCTAGTTCAGCATGACTGTGTTGACGGCTGGTTGTTTTTAAGCTTTCCAGTCTGGTTGGTGGTGTTTCTCGATGTGGTTACAGGAACTAGGCGCTTTTCTGTATATGGTATGATTTAAACAAAAAAGCCTTTCAGATAAGAGCTGCTCTCACCTTGTTTTCAACAACGCCTCAGCTAAAGGTTCTAATGCTACTCTGACTCAGGGTCAAGTCTATCATAGCACTAGTAAATGATACTTGAACCTCACAACTCCATGTCAACATGGGTCACCTTCAGTGATTGTAACTGTATCAGCCACTGATTGCACAGCAGTGTAAGCTCCTGACTCTGCACTAATGTTGCTGTTATCAGAGGTAAGTGAGATTAAATTACTAAAAGCAAATTACAAACTAAAAGCAAATTTCAAACATTGCACATGATAAAACATTACCTCAAACATGGTTTCTGGCATCTCAGAACTGAATATGGGTAAAAACATTACATTTACTCTCTACATTTACGCTCTACATTTACTCAAATGTACAGTGTGGATGTTATTTTACTTATTTATTGGTAGCTTTTAGGGTTTCACCACCTAGTGCTCACTAGTTTTTTTTCTATTAAATTATTTTACAATAAACTAGAAGACCTACAAAAACAGAAAGCCACCTTAATACAGGACATTAACAATTGCTTTGGAATTTTGTGTTTGATTAATAGTAAACCGAATAGTAAATTCATAGTAAAAGGTTCATAGTAAACAGATCAACTCCGTACATTTCACTTTTGTTGGTTCTTGGAGGACTGCTGTGTTTACATAGGCATGTTTGACACACATTGAAGGTGAGCTCACATTATGGTATATAAAGAAACTGCTCATATTGTTATGTATTGACTTTTAAGTAGTTTATCTGATCATGAATTGAGCCTAGTCTTCCTAGTCCTGCTACTGAGATTAAGGAAAATTCCAATGATTAAAAAAACTTATTTGTATTAGTATAAAAGTTTGAAAGTGGTTTCCACATTGTGAAACAAAACACAACTTTTTATACAGGGGGCAACTATAAATATGGCTGGCTGGCTAAAATCTGCAGTGAGTCTCTTGCCAGACGCATGTTTTTTCTGCAGAACTGGGTTACTACTATCCGTCTTGTTAGGTTTTGCATACATTAGACCAAATAAACCAATATTATCTGTTTAAGAGTGGCAAAGTGGGTAGCGTTGCCGTCTCACAGCTTCAAGGCCCTCTAAATTGTCCCTGAATGTGTGTGCGCGCGCATAGTGCCCTCTGATGGACAGGCATGCCATACAGGGTGTAATCATGCCTTGTAAGTCATGTATGTATGTGAACTGGGCTATTTATTTTTATAGCTAGTCTTAAATTGGTATAAGATATAAGGTCATGGTGTTGGACTTTTAATGCTGAGCAAACATTGTGGAAGCCAAATGGCTGCTTTTGTCATGCAGACTTGGCAACCCTGAATCGAGCTTTCTGGTGCCACCTATGGGCAAAACACAAAACTCGAAAGCATGTAAGGAAATAATCACTTGCAAACACAACTGTGTCCATGTTTAAAATCTCCTTTATTTGAAGTTGTTTCCATACAGATCTTAAGGCATCTGCACAAAGTACAGTTTCTGCAGAGGTTTTAAAAAATCACTTCCCTCGGATGGTGGATGGATTCGAAAAACGAGGTTGATAGACTTTTTTGTGTCCCACCCAACCCCCCCTTAATAACATTTTCATTTCTCCAAAATCTTAATTACAATTCTTATTACATATATAATATCATAACCTTGATTTCTTACAGCAGTCAGACATAGTGAGTGTGATGATACAGGAAAAAAGTGTCTTTAAAATCCATTAAATATGTACATATATACTTCACATTATGGCACTCGCATACACATATACATACATACATACATTCTCTCTCTCTCCCTCTCACACACATACACACACAGCATGTTGCACAACACTATAAGAGGGAATAGACATAACTCTATGCTCCGACACGTCTATTTACAGGTCCCTGCTTCCTGCACGATGTCACTAGCATTGTGTCTTAAAGAGATGGTTTGAAGGCGGCTGAATGTGCACTTACTTGTATTAATTTTTCCAGTGAATGGGTTTGTGGGTAGAAGGGAAGAGGTGTTAAATAGAAATCTAAATATATATATACCACACACATTACTATGTGAGCAGCCCATTGCCCCGTTCTGAACCTACCTTCAGAGTACAGTACATATAAATGTCAGGCTCCCTTAAGGTGTAGGAAGGTAGTGTGACATGGGAGGAGCGAGGGGCTACCTCACGCAAGTGTGTGTAAGGAGAACGGGTTGTGGGACTGGGACGTGAGTGATGGACATCGTGCAGCTCCAGTGAGCAATCCAGGCTACTTGGTCACTTTGACGCGGAAGGTGATTCGACCCAGGAACTTGTCGCGTTCGTCGTTGTTGCGCAGGTCGGTGCCCTCCACCTTACACTCGATGGTCAGGGGTATGTTATAATCCTGCTCGTTTAGCTGCAGCTTCACGGCCACCAATGGCTGCACATATTTAGCCTGCAAAAGAAAATATGGGATTGCGAAAAGATCAAACATATTTTTTTAAAAAAATGGCAGTTTGAAGTTTTGGATGGCATTTTTGATTCGCGATTTAACACCACCATCTTTCCAGGTAAAACATCTTGCATGCGAGTACTGACAAATATTCCGGATATTAAAACCGGTCATTTGAACCCCTACATGCAGATCCTGCTTTCCACTAAAGAGAGACAACAGTTGGACAATGTTTCAATCACTGCATGAGATGGAATTAGCAGGAACAAAGAGAGAAAGCAGGAGTGGGCAAACCTTTTTGGCTCAAGGCCTGCACAGCTGTAAACAGACATGCTATACCTTATGCAGGTTTAAACTGGTTTATTGGATCTTGATATTCTTCAGCTCAGAAAGCATCTCCTCAGTGATTACTTTGACTCAACAGGTAACTGTTCTGAGTAATAAGTCTTGAAGTTATACAATTTTCACCTGATAAAGCAGTTATCACTTTGGGTTTGGTCCCAATCTGTTTAACCCTCCAATGTGGATGGGTGAAGGCTAACACTTGCTAATAAACTTGGCTACTAGTTTTAATAACACAATAGCAAAGTAGGCAAGACTTGACTAACCAACACTGATTTAGTTTTTAATAACACAATATAACAACTTGGCAAATGGTTTTAATCACCCCACACTAGGTGCCTTAATGTTAGCTGGCTTTCTAGCAGACTTGGCTACAAATTTTTATATTAGCGAGTTTGCTCTCAGACATGGCTAGTTTTAATAACTAGAGGGCTAAAGACCAGATTACAGGTTTCAATAACCCAATATACTAGTCACTTTGTTTTAATTATATTTAGCTCAACATTAACTAGTTTGTTAGCTGCCTTTAGCTAAACTACCTATACCCAGCACTGCACTAATCAGGACGTACCAGTGATGTGCAACTGGTAAAGACAAACAGGGGATGGCAGAAAGGCCCAAAAATAAAAATATTCTGAGCCTGTAAACTAACTTAGCTAGCCTGCAAGCTATATCGGCCTAATCTCTCAGGGGATACATTGCTATTACAGTTAGCATGTTAAGTAGAAAATGCAGACTGAGAAAGCTTCCTTTCAACTTTGTAACACTTTCATTTTAAAAGTGAAGAAGTAACTAAACAGTGAGTTGCATTTACTGTCAGCTTGACACAGGTTTTCTCATAGTATTGGGGGTGGAAATTTCTCCAAATTCCTGTAGAATGAAACTGATGTTGTATTTTTGTACCATATAGTATATGAATTATGAAATTAAATGACATCAAGAAAATAATGAAATTAAAAATTTCAAATATTGAGAAATTTACTTTTCACTTAAGGGTCCTAAAAGTGCCTGATCTGACCTGCAGGCTGTAGTGTTACCATTTCTGATACAGAGGATGGAAAAATTCTGCTGAACGAACACCAGAATTACAGATATTACTCATATTATTGTTACCGGGGCTAATTCTGCTTCTGGTATTGACATCTTTAATTCTGTTATGATACTCACATGTGCTTTCTTGCCATAGTAGGGGAAGTACATCTTGTCAATGTGGCCCTCAGTTGGGAAATACTGCATCTGCAGAGGAGTTTCTCTCTGAAACAGAAAGTGGAGGAAGGGTGAGATTGCACTCCTATTCTTTACTGAGAATGGCACTCGATGTGTCCTGTGCTGTTGCCTATAGCAACAGGCTCTTCTCACCCGATTAGCTGAACTGGATGATGGCCAGGTGACACTTTTAACAATACGTTACTATTCTTGACATACCGTCAGGAACACAAAACACTTATCCCATCCCCCAGATACACACAGTCTCTCATTCATGTTCAGTACAGCAAGGCAGATACACGCCACAGCTTCAGTACATTCATCTCTCATTTTAGGATGCACAAGCATTCCTCTGACATATACAATACCAAGAGATAAGACATTCCAGTAGTTTTTGTTTTGCATATCTAAATAATACCAGATGTGTTTTCCTTTGAAAACACTTCACATCCAACTGCCTATCACTGAACAAAATGATGGAATCACATAAATTCATCAGTATCTGGGTTCCTTTCTCTTTCACAACAATATTTAAAGACCTGTTATCATTTTTCTGAGCTGGAGAAGAGTAGAGATGGTTAACTACCCAAGAGGAACAAACCCTGTATGTGAAGATGCTACAAAATGACTCCTTATGCCATTTTACTTTCTTGCACTGCTCAACAGCCTCTCTCTGTGATTATCAGTCAGTTGTTTTCTCTAAAAGAGGTTCTAACATTAGTTTATAATGCAAATAATGCTTGATAGTGATTTAAACTGAGACCAGAAGGTTTAAATTAAATTCTGATAATTAAATAGCGATTTGTTTTGAAGTCTATCTGAAATTTTCAGCAGTTCACCCTTCCTGTAAGAGCTTGGATGTAGGCAGTCAATTTACGATACGAGATCCTGCAACAAGTATTTGTCTGTTTTTGGTACAGCTGGAAGAGCTGCATTTTTTTTTCCCTCTTTAGAATATAAAAATATTCACTTAAATGTTAATGTCATAGAATAAACTAAACTATAATTTAAATGTTTCATTTTGGTATCTCACTTTTAAATGTCAATAATTCATGTTTCTAGCAGTGTTTCCATCATTTTGCAAATGATTACGACAAGCAGTTATTCAGATAAGCAGCAGTAAATGCCTCAATGCAACTCTTCAAATGCCTCAATGTGGCTGTAAAATGGGACTTGCATACAAACAGTTAGGTTTAACCTTGTAATTAGGTTATGACATGATGATGTGTAAGAGGTGGATCATGTGTGAGGGTCACATCTTAAAAATCAGATACACTGAGAAATGCTGAAGACTGAAAGATGGATTTGCACACAACTGCCTGGGGGATATGAAGCTAACTCATTTAAATTAGGTTAGATGAACGTTAGCTTGCTAAACTTCAAACCAGGGCCAGAATGAATAAACTCTTAAAGTAAAATTGTGGTTTTACCTACTAAGGAAATTTACTCCTTTATTTGGGCGAGTATTTAGGAGCGCTTCAGAGGTTACATTTGCACAAATATGTTTAGTCATCTTCTGAAAAATCATTAGTGTATTCACGCTTATTATTATTATTTGGTGAATCCCTGGTGTGATTGTGCTTCATGTGCAGCCTACTTCTTGCGCACATCCACTGGCTCGCACTACAATTTACAGTGATGCAACTGTGTTACTTTATGCTTAAGATTTACTCTTTGGATTAACTCCTAACACCCCCAAAAGTTGCTTTGAGAAATTTTAGAACATTTTTAACACACATGTAATCAGGAGTAATCATTAGAAGATTTATGCATACTGTCCCAGCTCTCATTTTCTTAAAGCTGATCCACATTTGTTTCTAGCTACTGATCCTTCCCTACAGACAGCATCTCACATCATGGAGGGGAAGTCTAATCTAATCTAATCTAATCTGCTTCACCAGCACAAATATTAAATCCAAAATAGCATTATAACCAAATACCCCAAATGCATGTTGTACAGAATTCAGTACAATTGCTTATATTTGTTCAATTTAGCCGTTTAACAGTAACACTTACTGTTCTATTATGAGTGTATTTCATATTTCCTCACAACTGTAACTAAAGTGTAGCTTTGGAGATGAAATGGACTGTTACTGTGCAAGATGTGTCCTGCCCACTGTAGATCGTCATTCATTCTGGTCGAGTCAGTCAGGTCAAGCAACACAATCCACTCATTTATAGATCAATGCAATTTCTAATGGAAGCACTAAAGCATTAAAAGCATTAGAGCAACCTGCAGGAAATCAAGCTCTCGATCTCTGTTAGAAGGTGAAATCAGGGGAGCAGTATGAGCAGAGTCTGTTTCCTAAAATGAACAGGGCACCCTTCCTGTTGTCCTTGTATACCTTCAAAGGTTACTACTGTTTGCAAACAAGTAATCGAGGGGAGGGTGTTTAAAGCTAGGGAGGACATTAGAGTAGCTCTACTAGGCATGTGGGGTGACTAGCCAGTTTCCCCCAGCTAAAACTATGAAAAGTTCACCTGCTTATTAAATCACATTTTGTGTCTTAATCATGTTAAATATATTCGAACCTCCACCATCGTATAGGTGCATAATTGAATTAATAGCTACAATACTACAGTAGCTAGTCTATGTGAACTCAATTATATAGCTAGAAACAAGACACTAATCCAAATATACAGTAATAATTTCTTCTTTCCCAATTTGTTCAGTTACTAAAATGGATGTAACCAGCCAAATGAATTCCGCTACCCGACTGCTTAGAGAGTTACGCAGCTAAAATTTAGCCTGGGAAAATGTTCCAGCTCTGAAAAAGGTGTTCACTTCTTTCTTCCACTTCCTTTAGCTGGGGGTTTGAAGGTATACAGTACACTGTGTCTTGCATGAGGGAATAATAAAGTGGCAGACACAAGCAGTAGAGGACAGGAGCCAAAACAGAAGCAGCAGTGTTATGAAAAAGGGTCAGAACAAGGTCCCTGGTGACAGCAGGGAGGTTGGGCCTCAATTCTTACCACAAGTGAACTGCCAATGCAGCATGGAGAAAGACCATATACAAACACGTGATTGAAAAACAAAATGAAAACACACTCGTACATTAATTATAATGAAAGAACAAAACAAAACATGCATCACAAACATGGTTAATTATAATTTGCACACACACATGCAGGAAGGTGGTGGGCGTTACCTTGGCTGTGCAGTTGACGTACGGCTGTCCTCGGGGCATCAGACCTATAACCTACAAAATACAACCAAAAAAACATAAAAGAAAAAGTCTGTAATTTTGTACCTAAAAATTGCTTCTTGTACAAAATCCTTCACAAATTCATCTTGTGCATCAAAGCAAGCAAAAAGGCAAAACCAGAGACATGATATTCAAAATCAATTAATGTTCTTATTTCACAATATATTTCAATGCAAGGCCACATTTAAGTATAAGATTTTCACTTTATTTTACTATTAGCTTTAAGGAATAGTCTGGTATTTTTTTTAAATTTAATCTCTATCTACCAAAGAGAGTAGATTTGACACATATCCCTGTCCCGAGAAAAGAATGGAAAACACATTTATTAAAAACTAACTTACTGTATAATGCAAGTGTCAGGGCAATTTATGGCAGCAGTGGTTTAATTGTGCAGCCAATAAAAAACTTTGTTAATTATTCCATCAAACATATTAGTAAATTATTTAAGCTGTACAAGTCATCTTTTCAGAGATGGGACTACATTTTCAGAGGAAAAATGATGCGTGTTATGTGCATCTGAGCACATACGGGTACCAGAAAACCTTAGTGTTGCTCAGCTTATAATGCTCAGAATTTCTTTATTGTTAGAGTGTAATTTGAATTTTCTAAATATAATCACACATTTTAGAGCATTTTGCCAGAATTCAATGACTGCTCATAGAATTCCACTGTAAGTGAATTTTGAATTTTCTTTTATCAGTACAGGGAAATGCTACAGACACAATAGATAGACAAAGAATGGAGTATTCCTTTAATTGCATCCAACAAATATGTGACAAGAATTTTATTTTTTTATATGGTTTATTCACATTGTGAAGTTCAACAGACAAGGAAGGTCTTGAAAGAAAAACAGAAGGCTGAGATCTGAGACTGGATGTGAACGGAGCAAATTATTTGTGAGGAAAAAAATGCTGGCAAAAAGATTGTCATATGTTGTATATGTTCACTGTATATGTATACGTCTTTGTCACATATACAGTGAAATTTTTATCTTTGCAGCTTATTAGAAAGCTCCAGTCAGAGTGCAGGGGTCAGCCCATATCCCCTGATGCCAGGCCTAGAGCTCATAACCTTCTGATCAGTAACTCAGGACCTTAAACACTTAGCCACCACACAGAGACAACTGCACAATTGACAGGCATTGTATTTGGTTCTTGTCCCTAAGGTGAGAATGTTTAGTACAAATATTTGGTATTTCTTCATTAATCCATTCATCCTGAAACAGGACTGAAACAGTTTGCCCAGTTGAGAAACAAACTTTTTTATCCTTTTATCTCTAAAAGTGTGTGTGCTGTGGACTCACCCGATTCATCTTGATCAACACACAGGGCTGTCCCTCGCTAAATCCAAAGGTTGTATCAGCCAGGCCAGAACACTGACGCAGTTGACTACGCATGAACTGGCAAACTTTTTTCTCTTCTTCATTGTCCTGCAAAAAATATTTGCCTTCTGGGCATTGTACATTCTGCTCCTGCAGAATGTCATTATAATCTGCATGAGAAAGAGAGCATAAGAAGGTGTAGAACAGTAGAGTCAGAATAGTAACAAACCATCACCAAGACAAATACAGTCTAGTGTGAATGTCAAATCAGTACACATTGCTATTCTATGATACATAAGTGTTTGTTTTGAAATCAGGTTAATTTGCCAAGGGATCTCAAAGCAGAATGTGCTGTATTGCAGCGCTCATCATCCACTGCCTTGTGGTTAACTCCAAAAGACAACAGCTCTAGGAGCACTTCCTGAGAGAAAAGCATGTTGTGGCAGTCAGCTTTAAGATGCATCTCTAGCAGTTTCCTTAAGCTGTGGGAAGGTACACGTCATCTTGGGTTCTCCTTGCTCCCTGAACTCTCGGCACATAACCAAGACAGTGCTGTTGAGGTGCGTACCCAATACCACTTTGAATGCCAATAACACAAGTATCTTATCCTGCAAATCTTTTTATAGAAAGCATGGTGGTGATAGAAGCAGCTCTGAATGTGCCAAGAGCTCCAAGTCAGACAGGCAACAGTCGCTGGCAGCTGGAACTGAATGGCAGCTGTCTTCAACAGACTCCTGTGCAACAGAACAACTCTATTTAGGGACCACACTGCTCACCCCAGTAAGACAGGGGCCAAGAAAAGGAGGCCTAAAAATTGCCTCCTTAAAACCATCACCTCAAAGGGAAACGGCATCAGGCAGGACATTCCTTCTTTTGCTGTGAAGAATTCTTCACTTCTGAAACAGGAAGGGACGCTCATTCACTTACAGGTTTTGAGAGCTTGCTCACTAGGTCAATGGGTACAAAAACCAAAAAAGCACAGATTGGATTATTTATACGTTTTCTCACAGCATATAAGAAACTTAATAACCCTTTCAAAAATACTCAAACAACGGCAGGCTCCAATGCAGTCCAAGCAAAGTGAATGGAAAAACCACAAAGCACAAGGCACGATACGCCATAGGAAATGAAATCTATTACTGATTGTAGGAACTGTTCCATTACACCAGAAAAATCAGCACCAGACAAAATAGTGGAGGTCTGGGGCAACCACTTTAGCCAACTTTCTTAATTTAAACTTTTGAAACAGGTCCAGTGGTTAAAATGGATGTGTTTCCATGACAGGTCCATCATCCACCATGTTTTATTTCCCATTTCAGTAAAGAAAAAAACTGGCCTGGTCCATGCAGCATCTTTTGTACAAAGACACCGAATATTGTGGATATATGGGATCTTGAGTGTATGCCCCACAGCTGACTGGATGGATAAAGACAAAGAACTAGTCTGCTCCAATAGTAGCATGCCACTACTGTTCACAAAGGTTAGGTTTTAGGGAAAAAATCATTCAAATAGGTCATTTAATCTAATTTTATTGTTCCATCAACTTAATGGTTAATGAGCAAGGCTGCTACACATAGTACCTACTACATAGTAGGACTGAACAGCCATCTGAAAACTCCAAGATAAAGGAGAAAATGATTTCCATCAGTCTCTCACTGACATTTAGGACAAGCAGGTGAAAGAACCCATTATTCCCCAGGCAATTTGAGATTGAAAATCCAGGCCTTATAATTTCGGTATTCTTTTGAATTATCCCTATGCATTATTTTCATATACGTATATACTGTATTCTTTCATATGTGATCTCAAATTTGTGAGCAAGGGGAAACAACTTAAAATAATTATTGATAGACTGTACAAACTGCAAAGCCCAACACGCCAGGTCTTTAAAGAAAAGCAGAAGACTGACAGTCTGTACTTGGAGTCTCTCTCCAAATTGCTTTTTTTCTTGATCCAGTGAACAACCTTTGACATTGCCTTAACATTATCTTTTCACATATGTACTTCCTTCAGGTTTGGATTTGGAAGTGGCTATTAGCTGTTGTGGAGGGGACACCTTCCTTCCTTCGGGTTTTTTTTTAAATTTTATCCAACAACATCAAATGACTTTTAGGTATTTCAAAATGGATGTCCCTCTTGAACTGTTCTAAATGCTTATTACTCAGGAGCCGCTTTCCTTCAGTGTGTTCATGGGGTTCTCCTGCAGTTCTACACATATTACAAGAGGAGGCAGTACTCACCCAGGAGGAACCTCTCCAGGTCCTGGACATAACTGCTGTACTGCTGTGGGTTAGAGAGGTTTATTTTGATGTCCAGATCACTTGGCCTGATCATCAGACCTGTTAACACAGCAGCATGAAAGTTCATGTATTTTAGGTGGTAAATACATTAATATTATTCAATTCATTTCATGGATACAATTTTCACTTTCAGGGATGCACAAACACCAGTAATATTTATAAATTAGCATCAGACGCCATTAATGCTAATAGGAACATTTAGATTTGAATAAATCCAGGGTTTTCCAGGGATACATCAATATAACCACAGATCTGAAAATTCTCATAACATTTGTTATTGTCTCAGTAATAAAATACTGATAAGCAGTTATTGCTTTCATAAAGCGAACCATAATTGAATTAGTTTAATGGATTCCTATTGTTCACCTGCTCTTTTTAAATAGCACTGTAAATAGCACAAAATTCAAGATGCTGTATCAGACAAGATCAGACAGGGAATGAATTGGTCTCATACCTCATAATTAAGAGCAATGTAAGGTGAATTAAGACAAAAGTACATGGCATGTTAAAATGTACACAATTTCCTTAGATTCATATATAAAAGATTCATAAGATTCCTTACATTCATATATTTTCTAAACTAGAGCAACTGTATTTTGCTGTATCATCCAAAATATTTAACATCACATCCAAGTATATGTTTAAATTATGTCAAAATATGGAGGTTTTAACTGAGTTGACATATTCTGCACCAGTTCGATTTGACAAGACACAGAACTCAAGTACACTATGGCATACTTTTCCATAAAAATCACTGTTAATGACACTGGAAATATGAATATAGAGGAGGGCAGCTACATACATGTTCTTTTTCATTGGCTACTGGGGTCCTATACAAAAAAAACCCAATATATTAAAGGAATATTAAAGCAATGTTCCTTTGGTCATCTTCAGTAACCACTTTACCCTCGGTGGATCCAGAGCCTCTCCTGGGAACACTGAGTACAAGGCATGAATACACTCTGAATGTCATTCACACACTCATTCTCACCTAGGGGTGATTTGGAACTACCAATCCACCTACTGGCATGTTATTGTGAGGAACCCACACAAACACAGGGAGAACACGAGGAAGCCACACAGACAGTAACCCGAACTCACGATCGAATCAGGACACCGAATCTGTGAAGTAGCCACGCTACCCGCTGTGTTACTGTGCATCCTCATTAAAGCAACAAAGAATATTAACTTATTGACTTGCCTTTCTGTTCTACATTGGCACATAAAACAATACAGTTCTGTTTCTTTCAAATTTCACAAATACCTATATACCGCTCTATAAATGCCAGTAACTAGCTCAATCTAAACACCTAAATATGTGAAACCTACCCGGGTGGGGTTGAATTGCTTTACCATATACAGTACCATTACTGTACGATTATGGTAACATTACTTGGGCTTATGAGCACAAATTTCTCCCAATTCATGTTTTCTCTGAAACCCGAACTGGAAATTCCTCATTCAGAGAGTAATCCAAGTACATTAGCGTCAGACTTTATGATATGAGGGAGCAAGAAGAGGATGTCATAAGTGGCCACTGAGTGCTCAGAGCCCTTGATTGTTATTGGTTTTATATCAGAAGGATGCCAAAAGGCTACTGTCTACCAGACAGCACAAAAATAGAAGACTCAGAGTGGGCTTTTCCAAAAGAAATTTCACAGTCCTATAAGAGCTAGTGTAATAGTGAATTGGGTAAAGAAAATACACATTATTTAAGTATAATGTAAATATAAAAATTAAAGTGTACTATTAACATCCACCAGCTGATGTGTCCTCCTTGTCTCTGATGCATTCTGGGTTTTATGGGTATTAGGGAAAGGTTGTGACAGTGTTACCTGGGTTGGCGACTCGGTCCCTGTACCTGGGAGTGTAATCATCCAGTGTTTGCAGCATCACCCACATGGTGAGAGAGAACATCCCAGCAAGGAAGCCATAAAAGACCACATAGAAGAGGAAGATGAGAGCTAAGAAGAAAAAAAAAGAGAAAGAGACAAAACTTTACTTTTTTGCAGGTTTTGGAAGAGAAAAGAAAGCCTATACAGTCTCTGTACATAGAATCTTTGGTGTTGGCGATACATTTTGGATTTGACTGTGAAAGCAAGGTGAAATGAGGCATTGATGATGCAGTCCAAACCACTTTTTTAGCCTAAATTGGACACTAGCTTATTATAATTACAATCTTTATGAGACATCGGCTGTAGAGGTCGCATGCCTGTGCACTTGTAGCACTATAGTTGATGCATTTCTGTGAAAAACCTCTACCAAATTTTTTCTGGTATCATTCGATCCTTGACACCAGAGCATCAATCAATGCTTACCTGAGGGTTTCCCATTTTTCTCAAAAGTGCATGAGGAAAAGTATGCAGGAAGTTTAGCTTTATACCTGTCTACCTAGCACATCTAAGAGTTTTGATAGGTCAATGCATATGACTCTCTGGAAACCTTGCTCTATCCCAATATTTATACACACAACCTAAACTAAGGAGATATACCACTGTAACTAGATACCAGGCATCACAATGGAATACTTCATTTTGGTACAAAAGCAAAGTTGAGTTTAAAAAACTGACTGTCAGGACCCCTAGATTTCTGCACTCTCCTTGTGTTTCTTATAATGACCGATATTGCTGAAGCAACTAGTTTACTGATCAGATGATCCATGATTAGAGTGAATCTCCAGCTCCTGCTAATTTCAAAGAAGGAAGTGCTAGCTTCAATGGACAAACATAGAAGATTACGACAAGTCATGACAGGGTTCCCACACATTTTTACCAGAAATCATTTCTTTTCCATAACTTTCCGAAAGCATTATACAATAATACAATTGGGAGCTAATGGAAAATTCCATGACTTTTTCCAGAATATCCTGTCAGGTCCTAGATTCTTTTGGATTCCAGTGCATTTCTTCAGATGACCAAAGAGTTAATACTGGCTAAAACAGAGCAGAGAAATAGGGTTAGTTGGGAGACGAGAGAGAGGGCTAAGAGAGAGAAAATGAGAGAGAGAGGTAGAGAGAGAAAGCAAGAGAGAAAGGCTGAAGTTACTTACAGATACATATCTCAAGTAGTTTGTTGCTACTATAAATAGCATGTGAGGGAGGACACTTAAGAGAAGGCACAGCAGTGGCCTGGAGAAAGGAGACAACACAGACACACATACTCACACAGACACACACGGTACTTTGTGCTGGTATTTCATTCATTGATTGTGTTTAAGTTTTCATTTCTCAGATGTTCTACAGGTATCTATTAGGCTTCCTAAGAGCTGCTACTGTACACATGTGCTATCTGGGCATCTGCTAATCCGTGTATAGGTTGTTTATCTGTTTAGCAGCTCAGTACATACTTCGACACTTCAATAAGATTGTGTGTGTTAAACTTCAGACACTGCAGAAGAAGCAGTGCAGGTTTTTACCCCTTTACAATGGCGGAACTACAATACAACATGGTTGATATTTCTAATAATAAGCACTCAATGACAAATTGGCCAATGAAAGCTTGAATGTGTTCAAAATGGCAAGTGGCAACACAAAAATGGTCAAACACTGGGCAATATTAATATCGCACTAGATTTTCTGAATATCAGTTGTTATCGTATTTGTAACTCCACTGTTACTCACTGTTATAAGTAACTGATCAGTTGTCAAAATCTATTTTTGTACCAATCATTTTACTCTACCTTCTTTAATTTTTTTCTGAAATTTTCATGGTATGCCTTCACTAAATCGTCAGCAAAAACGAAGTATTGCAATTTAATGTATTATGAAGATGCCTTCAAGTATCACAGTATGGTATTTTTGTCATCTTGTCCAACCTTACTGTCAAGATCACTTAGAAATAGCCATATCAATGTATTTTAATACAATTATTAGCTTATTCATTTGAACACAGCAGAAATAAAAGGCAGTGTTTTTATTGCATGAGAAATGAAATAACAGTGGGATTGCAGTTTGCAGTGAGTCGGCCAACTGTTTTTACTTCTGGTTTGTAAGACTATTATCCAGAATTGTAAAATCTTTGACTGCTTAATAATATGGCAATAAAACTACATTAATTATGGATTTAGTACGGGTTGCAACATAGTAAAACCCACTGGGGACCAATGATTGAGACAAGCTTAAAGACTGCATTATTTTAACATTTACATTTCCTGCATTTACTAGAGACCATTATGCAAATTGACTTACAGAAGCGGTTTTGTAGTCTCTATCAAAAACACATCTTCATGTTAGTACAAATAGATCATGATCTAAGAATACCATCAAGCTAAAACCCTGTTAAAGAGCATTTGCATTTGTTGGCTCCTGCCAAGGCCATAACACTTAGCAAACTATTTCCTAATTCACAGCTCTATGAATTGAGAATAATTACATTTTAATTCAAAATATAATTTTGTAGCATAAAATATATTACTGAAAAATAGCTTCAAAAATTCCAGACACATCAGAAAGCTATTTGACCGGCATGAACACTGGCATTAGAAAAGGTTTTGTGTCAATATTATTATTAAATAATATTATTAAATCTGCTTTTCAGCACGTTGTAGGAGTAGTTATACTACTAATACTGCTGCTGCTAATAATAATAATAAATTTTATTATACAGTTGCAAATTTTCACGGTAATGGTGCATGCTCATACAGTATAATGAAGGAATTTAATATTAAAATAAAACACTATACTTTTGTTAATAGGAAACAAAAATAGATAAATAACAAACTATTCAAGCTGCTATAGTTAACAGTAGTTTTCTGTTAATCCAATTTAAAATGTTCTGTTTATAATGCTGAAGTTGTATAGGAAGCAGTCCAATGTGTAGTGTAATTTTGTAAACCCTTTTCATATTTTATCAGACACACAGTCTGTCCCACTTCCCTCCACTCAAGTGTCTATAAAAGACACTGATAAAGTGAAATAGGAAAAATCCATTCAAAACCCATCACAGAGTTGTTCATCACTGGCTCTCATTCTGCACTCAGCTGCTGAAGGAGTTCTTCTCCCTCACTTGATTGTAACTGAATCCCAGAGATCTCAATACTTTTCCTGGATGGCTCACTAACAGGGATAAAAATATCAGTCAGCAGGAAGCCAGGGGCTGCTGGGGTCTGGGCTGGACCCCAACAAGCTGAGGTTGGGGAGGGGCACAGCAGGACAATAATGCCTGCCGTCTGTGGGTATAATTTTTCTAAGTCAATATGTTTCAGTTTTGGACAGAGGCATCTGTGACAATCACTCATACACATGTGATGGCAAAAACAAGGTGCTAAACAGATACTAACTGAAAGCCTCTTTGGTGTTACATTCGGTGTAACCTCTGTCCAAGAAAGAAATGTCTGTAAATGCCAAATAACAGCCCATTAGGCCATAAAGCCTGCTTAGTGCTTGCCCTGTTCCCACTCATCATTACAGGCTCTCCACTATGAGCGCTTCAATACCAACCAGATCCAGTATACACACTATTGCCTGGAAATTTTTTGTAGAGTACAGATATAACAACCAGCCACATGAACCAAACAATAGTGTGGCCAAAACCAGTTTCCATCAATTCACACTGACATTTTCATGATCATAAAAGTGATGTTATTTTAGGAAACCAGGACCTACCTGAAATATATTCTGGGGTAATTAAATTCTACAGTTTCAGTCATTCTTAATCAAATCACTGGAGGACAAGCAATATTACAATGACATTTCAGAATTTCAGTGAACAGGTTTCAGATTTGTCAACCATGAGTCTGAGTATTTGGTTGTTGGATCCACTGGATGGTTGCATATGTTTTATAAGACAGAAAATATATAGTATATAAATGACATGGACTTAATTAGGAAAAAGACATAACTGAGATAACATGAATTACATAACATTAGCACATTTTGTCAGTAACTGAGTTTATTGCCCTATTTTGCCCTCTAGTGGAATAACAGACACTTTTACAAATCTTTGAATTATGGTCCACAAGATGGTTTTAACTTAGAACAAAGATTCTATATTAATTGTTGGGTCAGATTAGAACCTTTATCGGGCTGGTGCCGGCCCACGGGTCATATGTGTGACACCTCTGCTCTAAAGGATGGCCTTGACAAAGTGACGTGTTCCTTAAACATACCATTCTGGGGCCTAAAGTCAAGCGTCAGTATTTCACTGTTCTTAAAGTGGCCAGTGCTGCTGGTCTCGCTAACTGCCAGTGTTATCTATCTGATGTGTCTTCCCCTGGGCAAACCCCTCTCCAAAGCCAGGCACATGTACAGTACACTGATAAGGAAGGAATGAAGAGCAGAGTAGCTGTATTTGTACACACCTGATTCCAGATTAGGAAATTTAGCAATGCTTACATTGGCTTACTATGCAGAATTATGTAGAGGTGCTGTGCACATGGTTGGATTGGTCTGCACTCACAATGGTGCTTTTACAAGGTATATGCAAGCTAAACACCGATGGACATTCAAGTGTTGTTTTCTTTCTGTCTGTCTAGCAGAGGTACCGACATTACAAAACAAGGAAATCGGAGCAGGCAGATAGAAAAATAGAAAGTTACCACAGAAACCCGAGCATATGTTGCTGGACAAGACAGCTCCATGCAAAAAGCATAAATGATGAACAGCACATTCTACTCTCCAATTTTGCTGACCAGAAACCACAGCCCTGTCCTCTTGTTTTCTACTGACTCACCGAGTCTTGTGAATTCACAAATTAAAGTTAGGGTTAAGCCAAAGTAACCTCTAGCAGGACAAATGCTTGTCTTTCACGTCCTGCGTCCGTTCCTCTTCGGCGAATTCGCTTTTCCACTAGGCACCTTTTATTCACATTTGGTCTGCTTTATTTGAAAACACAGAACAGCATAAATGCTATGGCTAAACCCACCTTCTCTGGTCCAGTAAGACAGCCTTACAATTTTAGCAAGCCAACTATGTCATGTTATAATGTTACAGTTTGAGAGGACAGGTTTTTTTTTTTTTGAGGAAGATAGGATATACGAGAACCTATCAAACAAAGCAGAAGCAAATGAGATTAGCATGAGCGTACAAGCCCTTCATGGGGCTCTACATCTCTGAAAAAAAACCCAAAGTGTTCACTTTTTTCTCTTCTCTTGCTTTACCTCACACATACTGCACCTTCAAGCGTGTTTTGCATAGCTATGTGCCTTAGAGACCTGAGCTGGCCTTGTTGTCATTGTAAATGCAAGTTAGCCAAGTCCCACTTTCCGGCTTCCCTCAGAGTCTTAGTGATTAAATTCAATTATGCTTGGAAGATTGTCTCAATAGCCTTTATAAACTACTGATTGTGTGAAATGCAACAAAACCCAACCCAGTTTTATAATGAGGCTAAGAAGACCATTTCAATTAACTTACTAAACACACTGAGCATACCAGTACCAATTCACACTTTACTATAAAGCGGCTAAGTATGGGAGAGCTAGAACAGGCATGAACAGCTTGTGGTGGGAGTGAAACCGGGAACGATCAGTCCGTGCTGCTGAGAGAAAGATGAAAAACCAGCCATGATGGCCCATGGCAGCATTCCAAGTTCATTCACAACGGCTTTCCGAAACATACTTACCCAATTACAGCAGACAAACTCTCGTCATCAGTCGGTTCAGGCCATCATGGAAAATAATCATGATGTTTCATTGTGGTTAAAATAATCTAAATAATGTTTAAACAATAATTTAAATTAATCAGCGACTGCTCATGATGGGAAAATTACTGTTTTTTTTTTTTATAAATGCGAAACACAGGCACGCTGTCCAGAAATGATGCAAGGCAACTTGTGTTCTTGGTTGACATCATATCACCAAATGAATCACACACACACACACACACACACACACACACACACACACACACAGCCCACTTGTCCATTCAAATATCTTTAAGACGTAACTCAATCTTTAATTCAAACCTGCTTGAGCACTTCAGTGGGTTCCCACATATTTCAGTTTAATCTATTATGTGGGAAACCATAAGATTTGCTGTGGACCATATTCAGGTGAGCTTAAATAACCGATACTAGAGCTCTGCAGAGTGAGTGAAACTGTATCATAATCTTCAAACCTGCTTGAATGTCAGTGGACAAATGTTACGACCTTCACAGCCTGTCTAGTGTCATGTTGGGCAACTGGAGCCCAGGGAATACACCGACATGAGGAGTAATGCTATTTGATTAGACAGAGATTTAAAAAAAAATTATATTATATTATATTATTTATTATATATATATATATATATATATATATATATATATATATATATATATATATATATATATATATATATATATATATATATATACACACACACACATGTGTGTGTGTGTGTTTGCATGGTCCTATTGGTAAATAGCATTTTGGAATTTTCACTCAAAAGACTTTCAGCAAACACACCTAAACACACACACACACACACACACACAAAGATTTTAAATGGTCAGTCTAGTTCCCATAGCTCATACTCATCTCATCAAATTAGTTAGTGTGTGACCAGTGTGTCTGTGACATGTTGTTTGATCCAAGATACATTAGCCCTCTGATACAAACACTGGCATAACTCACAATACTTCAAAACCCACTGGAATTTTCCCAGCTTGGAATTGTTTACATTCTAATTTTAAGCCCAGAAGAGAAAGAGTACATAAACAACATGTTAAAAAACCCACAAAGCCTCAATAAAGCCCATCTGTTTTAAAGTCTAACTTACAAACAAGAGAGCAAGACTTTTCCTCTCAAGTACTAAATATTACTGAATGCATAACTATTACCTGGCTGTCTAATGTTAGATACTTGCAGATACTTGTTAGATACAGGTAGTTATTCATTTCCAACTGCGTGCACTGTGTTAGTTTATTTAATCAAAGCAACACATGATCATTCAGAAACTGCACTAATTCCCCCATTTAAGCCAACTATTCAACATGAAGATAATACTACAATGGACTACAAAACACTGATCTGAATGCTAGAGCTGCATGATAATGATGAAAATAATCACCACAAATATTTTGCTCAATATTTAGATCACATTCATTTAATTATTTAGCCAATCTACGGGAAAAACGCTTTTTATTTATTTATTTTTTTAAAACGCATCTTATTTAAAATGATCAGTAAACTGTCTTTTTAATCTGTAAATTACAGTAAGAAATTTATCCACATTAATTGAGTACAGGCTAGGGCTGGGAATTGTGAAGATACAGTATTGATAGTGATAAATGATGTTAAAATACCCTCTTATCGTGAGCATCATCAGTATTTTTAACAGTTTAAAAACTTTAGAAAGCTGATTAGATGTTGACGTTTTGTACTGAAACTTTAAAATTGTGAAATATTACAATTTTGTACAGATTTGTGCAACTAGTTTCAACCAGATTCAAGATTCTAGATTTAATTTGCTGACAGTTTGTCAATAAATCTACATATTGTAGTACAAAATAAATATAAACAAATAAATGAATATACCATGAATGTATGCAGTTCTAACTATCAGGTCAAACAATCTTTAGTTTGCGTGTGTACATCCTTAGGGGAAGAAAACGTTGAATCTAGCACTCATTCTTCAGTTTCTTCCATTGGTGGATTCGATACAGAACCCTACAACTGAAGGTTTTTTCCTTTTGAAAAAGGATCCAAGCAAAACAATCACCCATCCAAAGAAACTTTGAAAACCCTTTTTCTTGAAGCAAAGACTGGAAAATTGTTATAACGCATTGTGATTGATTAGACAGTTGAAATGTATGAGTCTAAAGCTTATAATTTAAAATCTAATAACACTAATGTTTCTCAAACAAACTAAGTTTAGCTAAGCTCACAGTCATCACAGCTGATTGTACCTCATTAACAGAGGAAGCAAACATTATATTCAGGATTAAAATTTAATTCCGTGTTGTTCTCTTCCTGATTGAACGTATGGCACAGTATGTTCGGAGCTGCTATGCTGTAACCTGGGCTAATCCACTGGGACACAGAAGTGCTCAGGGCCAAGAGCCAAGATTATAAGAAGGAAAGATCTGGCCATTAACTCAAATCCAAGCCTTTTATCCCTTCAATACTCATCACTCTCATCACCTCTCCAGGGAGTGCAGTGAGGGTCTGGGATAAAAGCTATGGAGGCATTACAGTTTTCCATTACTCCATCACAAACAAGACATACCAGGATCTGTGCTGCCATTGCTGCAGGGACTTCACATAGACGGAATAAATAGATCTTTCATACATCCGGCTTAGCTGTTACTTAGTCATCATTCTGATTGGCCCATAGCTCTTAGTCATCATTCTGATTGGCCCATAGCTCTTAGTCATCATTCTGATTGGCCCATAGCTCTTAGTCATCATTCTGATTGGCTCATAGCTCTTAGTCATCATTCTGATTGGCTCATAGCTCTTAGTCATCATTCTGATTGGCCCATAGCTCTTAGCCATCATTCTGATTGGCTCATAGCTCTTAGCCATCATTCTGATTGGTCAGACAAGGATAATACAGAGTATATACAGAGGCCACGCCCCTTGTCAGAGAACGTTTCCAAGAAGTAATCATCAGCCTTCAAAAACTGGAAGAGCATTAACAGGATAATAAGCATTACAATGATTTGTTGAAGGTCAAAAAGGACTGTAGCTGGAACTCTAAAAAGATCACTCTAATAAAACCAATACAGACATTTTGAATTCAAAAATTATACTGCCTTTAGTTTATGTAGGTGGAAAATGGCTGCCTTAATGGTTCATAAAGGAAGCAATAACAACTTGGCGAGGATCAACTGGGTACATACAGCAATAACATAGAAGAATCATTTTTGGCTCCTTAAAGAGCAATTTTTGGTTTGTTTAAGAACCGTTCTTTACCCATTTTTTTTGTTGTGGCCACAAACAGCATAATGATTTTCCACCACAAATATCCTTCCACATTATACTAACATTTGTGGTGATTTTTAATTCTCTGTTGCAACCAAACAAAATGATTAAAGATCCATCAATCAAAATGTTCTTCGGGGAGCTAAACATGGTTGGGCATTGTAAAGAACCCTTTCTGGCACCTTTTCTTTATTTTTTTAAGGTTGTACCTCTAGCTTGTATTAGTTACCTTAGACTCACTGATTTCTTGTGACACAAAAACAATAATGTAGCTTCACCTATAATGACTGGTGATTGTACTGCAGAATAATGAAGGCCACAGAACGATCCTGTCTGCCCCAAACACAAATAAATATGTTCTGTCTGATTGGGTCATGCTTCATAATACACATTCACAAATTTGACCTCCAGGGGACAGGACAAAGGAACAATGACTAGGCAGGTCAATAACACTATGTAAATTAAATTACTTGCAAGACTAAAGGCTTAAATGATTGTTTAGTGAAAAATCTATAAATTACTTCCTGGTTATTAATCCCAAAGACATTAAAATATATATCTTGTATTTCCTAGACATTCTGAACCTAGAATTAAGAGTGATAGTTTTACATTTAAGCAAGGGAAATAAATATTGCCACTGCTGTCTTCTTCCAGAAAAGGAGGGGAACATGGATAGGAGCAACTCTAAAATCCACAATGAACAAGCATTCAAAACCAGAATTCAACAAATGAATATCAGATTTAGTACAAACTGTACTGCAGAGAAAGCTGGAGAGAAGATGGCAGCAGAGCAGAGCTTGGAGAGCATCAGAATGGAAGACGCCCAAGATCTGATGACATCTGAGCACTACAGCTATCCGGATGCGATTAACACAAAACCATGCAGCCAAGTATGACATCCTTCTCCAATTCCAAATAACAGGTGCCTTGAAATAGAGGGAATATATAAATATGATCTTATTTTGAGATTAATTTTGTATTTCAGTAGCATGTGCCTTAACCTTCATGGTACTGAACTACACGGCCTTATAACAAAAAAAAAATGGTATTCCCTGCTTATTTACGTCTAATGTATCTAATTCGCATTCTTTCAGCATTTGTCAACAATCAGGGCCTTTTTACACTGTACGCTCTTTCGCATCTAATCATGGGCCTCCAGCAGCATGGAGGAAATCAGTTTGACCTTGAAACCAAAGGGAGGGAGGAAGCACTGAGGGAGGGCAGGGAGAGAGAGAGAGAGAGAGAGAGCAAAGAAGAGAGAGGAGAGAGAGAGCAAGAAAAGAGAGAGTGAGAGACAGACAGAAAGACAGGAGAGAGGAGAGAGAGAGAGAGATAGCGAGAAGAGAGAGAGAGAGACAGACAGACAGAGAGGGGGGGAGAGGGGAGAGAGAGTGAGAGAGAGACAGACAGAGAGAGACAGACAGACAGAGAGAGAGAGAGGGGGGGAGAGGGGAGAGAGAGTGAGAGAGAGAGAGAGATACAGAGATACAGAGAAAGAGAGAATGAGAGAGACAGACAGCGAGAGAGAGAAGAGAGATACAGAGAGAGAGAATGAGAGAGACAGACAGACAGAGAGGGGGGAGAGGGGAGAGAGAGTGAGAGAGAGACAGACAGCGAGAGAGAGAAGAGAGATACAGAGAGAGAGAATGAGAGAGAGAGAGAGACAGACAGACAGAGAGAGGGAGACAGGGGGAGAGGGGGAGGGAGAGAGAGAGAGAATCAGGGAACTCAGGCATGGCATGAAGGAAAAAGCCATCCTGAGCAGTAGGAGGGGGCTGCATAACTGGCGATGCGCGCACACAAGCTTTGAATTTTTATTTCATGAAAACAACAAAATGTAAACAGGCAGCTGGCATTTCATTTATAGCCGGTAACTAGGCAACTGGGAGTAATTTAAGAAGCTGCCCCAACCCCCATCTAGCAGAATGTAGTGTGAAATAGCTCTACAGCAGCACGGTACGGTTTAAAACGCGGACATACATGTCTGTGGCTTTGCGAGATCTGAGACATCATCTTGAGTGATTTCACGTATTTCTGTCTTGAATTCAACCCAAAGATTTGATTTAAAAAAGAGAAAGAAAGATTTCGGCGGAATTTTCCTCTCCTTGCAGAGGAACACGTCAGAGGCTCATTTGCATAATTCCACGTAATGCGCTGCGTCATTGCGTCACAACAAGGTGAGAATATCGAGCGCGCGCTTCTGCAGTCGCTAAATTGAACTACAATTTCTTTCTCCCATGATCTTGTTATTAAGGTGACAGCAGTAAACTTAATCTGCGCAGCGTGCTGGCTCTAAGGAAGGACTAAACATAGCACAGGTTCCCCCCCCCTCACACACACACACACACACATCTCCCCTCCTCTTTCCTCAAGCCTCGTGCTCGGTGTGGAAGAACGCCGCCGCCATACACACACCATCAAACACGCGCTTTAAAGTGCAGAGCCTGCATGAAGCCCAGCCTGCACCTCTGCAGCACCCACAGTCATGGAGAGCATTGCTATAATAATCATATCACTGACTGATAACTTGGTAGTTGAATCGGTTGTGCTCCCATGGCCACACTGTGCGCGCGCTTGTGCGTGTGTGTGTGTGTGTGTGTGTGTGTGTATGTGAGAATCTGCTCAGTGTCTATCCTAAGCAGCATGTTCGATGAACAGGAGGCAGTTTTGTGTTCATTAAGAGGCAGTTTTGTGTTCATTAAGACACAAACCGCAGGGCTGTGTGTGGACTCTGCGCGAGAACGCGGCAGCATCTCACGCGCGCCCTCGGATCAGTGAATGCGTGCAGAGCAGCGGTATAGAGACTGACAGCTAACCCTGTGTAATCTCCGCATTCTCAAGCACTTTTCTTACCCCAGCTGCTTGCAGTGCGCCCCAGGAACTCCCCCGTCCGCGGGTTGTAGATAAAATCCTTCCAGCTCGACTCCTTCCCTTCGGGTTTCTCCTCCTTGTTTGCCATGGCGAGCTGAACACGGCTTGTTTGCGGAAAACAGGGGAAGCAAACAAAAAAAAAGATCACAACACAAGCGAGAGAGCAGGGATGCCCCTTCCGAGTGGAGAGAAAATGAATGAGGCGGTGTGCGGTGCCTCTGCACGAGCGCGGCGGTAGCTGCGCATGCGCACTGAGGCAGGCACGCAGACCAATGTATCCGAATGAAACGTCAGGTTTCACCAGTTAAAGCTAGGAAATCGCGTGAGGCGCGGCAACATCACAAACGATACAGATGCCATGTTATATGTCACTGTTAGTATGTAGTATATTTGCTAAAAGCGATCATGCAGCTCCTCCCCCCTCCCAGAAGAAACGCACGCGCATATGAATGTGATTAACTCGGCTCAAATCGTAGGCTATAGCACATTTTATAGCTGCATACATGCACTGTTTCTATCTACAGTCCTAGAGGAACACGGAACTACAGGCTACATCCAGGTTAATGTGCACAGGGTGGTGTGTTATGATCTACTATGATAAGAGAAGAACAGATATGCAGATCATGCTTCCTTCCTATACAGCCATCCTTCTGTAAACACCACTTTGACTGCCTCATACCACCGCAGGAATGGAGCTATGCAGCGTTCACTGACTGCATGCTGTTTCTGATGAACGTCTTGATGAAAAGTCACAATCTCATATTACTCTCACACCTAGTCATTCAGTGGGCACTGTTCTCCAACAGATCATGAAGATAAAAATTTGTACATTTGTAGACAGGACACAGTATCTCTGTATTCAGGACAGAAGTGAACAGTCTGAAACAGAAAAGGTTTACAATCTTCTGAAGAAACCTTGCTGGAAAAAAAACAGCAGAAACCATCACAGAAATTCGAATGGTTTCCACTACAAATACCATTACAAACCATCAGCTAACCATTAAAACCATTACCATTACTGGTCCTTAATGGTATCCACTAGACATAACATCCCACCAATAGACGGCAACAAATTACCAGTAGAGAGCCACAGGGACCATTACAGTTTCCATTAAAACCAATACAATTCCCATTATAACCATTAAAACCGTTACAAATTCTGTGAGGGTTTCTATAGGTTTCTTCAGCAGGGAAGAGCCTCGGATGATGGTTGCAACATGGTTGCAACACCTAGTCACATGGACTTTTTTTTTTTTTTTTGGTCCAACCCATAGAGCATGGCTATTGAAACATACTCTGACACTACAGGATGTTGAGTTCACAGGAAACAAAACACAAACAGTAAACATGAACAGTAGTACCAGAATATTCCCAAAACACTGAGGGGCTGGTTGTTGCAATGACTATATCTTACACCAACAACAGTCAATCTCTGTCGAGGTGGTATTACAAGATAAGCGAAGAATGCAAAAAGCAAAGAATGTAGAGTGGACATGCTATAAATTTTCAAAGAATACACGCACAGCATATAAAAAAGTAACAGTTGTATAAACCACTATTGTCCTTTTACAAAATCCAAATAAAATTACAAAAAAGAGTGGTTTTAAATTTTTTATTTAAATACCGATAACTCTAAGTGTTCCCCTCAGACAGGCTGTTTTCTCTTGTCCCAATAATTTTGAATGCTAAATGCAATAATGAAAGTAAAGTATTATATTTTTCTTTTCTTTTTTTGTACAGTCAAATAGTTATATTTCATTTAGGGATGAAAACATTCATTTGCATTATTAACCTATTTCAGGTAATACGTATTCTACATTTCAGCCATGTCCCACAATGTATACGCAACCCTGATTCTGAAACCCATCTACCTGGCTAAAGGAAGAGTAAAACTAATAAGTCACATGACAAACAAGAAGCTTCCTCACTCTTTCTAACAGCATGACCAGGAATAACAGTAAGTCCCCTCAACTACTTGCTATATTTTTCAAATATTGTCAGCATTGCTTGTCTCTGTCCAGCTCAACTACGCAACTCTGTTACTAAGATTATAGCTAGAAAGAATATTAATTGAAAGAATTTCTTTATTTATTGTAAAAATGTGTTTGTCATGATGTTGAAAGCGAGACATGGTTCCAAAGTTAGCATCCTTTATTGATTAATAGTTAATATTTGCTTGGATCTTCAACTGAGTCACTAACTAGTTGATGTTTGAAGACAACTGATGCCTCACTAGTACTCTAATGGTGGAATGTTCCAGAGGACATTTCTCAAAGGAACACTGAACATAAACAGAAATCGAGAAATTCACTAAACCAGGGGTTTCAAATCTTATCCGGAAAGGGTCAATGTGGGTGCAGGTTTTCATTCCAACCAAGCAGGAGCCACACGTGAGTCTACTGACAGCCAAGATCAACTGATTAAACAGGTGGAATCTGGTGTATCTCCTGCTTGATTGGAATGAAAGCCTGCAGCCACACTGGCCCTCTGCAGATCAGACTGGACACCCCTGGACTAAACTCAAGACCATTTATTGAATTTTTAAAAAAAACAAAAACAAATGCTATGCTATTGATGACTAATGTAGCTAATAACGACACAAGTAATATGTGGACATGTGTGTAGCCTCTGCTTTATGCATTTAGCCTATAATTGCATAAAGAATTCACAGGCATGCATATACTACACTCACCAGCCATTTTAATAGGAACACCTGCACACCTGCTCATTCATGCAATTATCCAATCAGCCAATCATGTGGCAGCAGTGCAATGCATAAAATCAAGAACTTCAGTTAATTTTCACACCAAACATCACAAAAAAAAATCAGATCTCAGTGGTTTTGACCATGGCATTTTTGGCGACCTGGTTTGAGTATTTCTGTAACTGCTGATCTCTTGGGATTTTCATGCACAACAATCTCTAGAGTTTACAAAGAATGGTGCGAAAAACAAAAAACTATCCAGTGAGCAGCAGTTCTGTGGGCAGAATAGCGAGGTCATAGGGGAATGACCAGACTGGTTAGACCTGATAGGTAGGCTAATAATCACTCTTTAGAAGCAAGGTGAGCTGAAAAGCATTTCAGAATGCACGACGTGTCAAAGCTTGAAGCAGATGGACTACAACAGAAGACTACATTAGGTTTCATTCCTGTCAGCCAAGAGCTGAGGCTACAGTGGGCACTGGTTCACCGAAACTAGACAGTTGAACAGTACATTGTGGATTGTTAGTGTTTACATTTATTTATTGGCTCTAAGAGTCTTATTAAATAGTCCTACTATAAGTGAAACATTTTGGGACAAATATCTGCCCAAAATTAGGCAGATTTAGGATTTCTTAAGTAACCCAGATAAAGGAAATGGATTGTTTGGTCATTCCTGTATGATATCTTTTTACTGCAGAAAATGTTTTTCTTGATGTGATTAGATATCAGAAAACCCTGATGTGTTTATTTAAAAAAATGGATTGATAAGACAAACATTAAACAAAAATTAAAAGCTTACTTCTCTGTCACACCACCATGATCATTAGTGCTCAGTAATTTACCACAAAATGTCAGTGTTTAGAGCATAAAAACTGAGCTTATGCCATTTTTGCTCAAGCCTTACACGGTGATATTCAGCAGTGGAGACTATTTTCTTCCCCTTTTTTCTCTCTCATTTGGTCGCCAGCCAGCTCTCCCTATAATACAACAGCCACCAAGCGGGGAGTGTGAAGACTAAAATGCTTCCTCTGAGACACGTGAAGCTAGCCAACTGCATCTTTTTGAGCTGCTGCTCATGCTGCATCACAGGGCAGCGTAACATGCACGGAGGAAAGCACTCTCCACACTCCTCCACATACATGATCTCACAGACACCCCCTAATGGCTAGTGTCAGTGTGATTGACAGGGACAAGAGAGTATACCATCACTCTGACCCTGAGAGCATAGGCAATTTTGCGCTTGTGGACTCAAGGCCATGGATTTATTTTTTAAGAAACCTATATGTGTACTTAAGTTTACTTTTTTTTTTCAGAAATGCAATATATTGAATTATATTTTTTGTCGCATAATTTAGTATTAGTGTAAAATACACTATAACCTGATATGCATATGGTTTTATGTGCGACACTCGAATGTTTAGGTGTTTATCAGGAGAAACGCAGTGGAAAACAGTGTATGTCTTGGGTTGAGCATGTGCTCTGTGTTAAGAACATAGCACGGAGTCTGCCTTTAATCTCTGAAATCAAGGTTAGTCTTCAGTCAGGTCCACCAGTACAGAAAGACCTTTTAGGTCAGTTACATAAAAGAGTTAATATTGCAATAGGAATTTTTTGAAAACGCTCCACAGGACTTAAATGTAAATGTAACCCGTCTGCACAAAAAACAAAAAAAAAAAACATAATGGCTGGTTGTACAGAATAAGGATTTGCTGAACACACACAGAGGTAACCAAAATTATACGTTTATGTATACATATACATACTGAGTTACATTTCCAAACCAAAGTAGGAACCATCAGAGAAAAATACAAGTAATAATAATATTATTCTTTTGGGTTTTGAAATAAGATTCCAGGTTTAAAATGCTGACCTGAGTTGGTCAAAGAGGGAAATGTCCCTGGCATCGGCCATTTCATATTCACTATAAATTTCTAGCAAAAAAACAGGCATTAGCAGAAGATGCTACTCTACACATCACACTTACAAAAACACTTCTCTCCCTAGCATGTGTCTCTTCAGGGCATATGCACCCAGACAAATATGCTAATCTCATTATGGTAATTTCATTTTTCCCCCATTTCATTCTATTGTAGTAAATGGCAAGAAATGAAGAAACTAGGTTATGCACAACAAAATTGTGAAGAATCTTAAGAAAACAAACAAATGATCTTTTTTTTCCTTTTCTGAAAAGCACACAAATTCCTTCCACACTGTTAACATGGAAACAGTTAAGCTATCGATTTCTTAACAGCACATGTGGGGGAGATGCAAAAAAAACAAAACAAAAAAAAAAAAAAAAACACAAAACAATAAAACATTAACTGCTGTCTAAACATAAGGAATTACAATGATAATGAGTTCATCTTAGAACAGGACAGTAATAAATACAATGGGACTTTACTGAGTGAAAAGATGTTTTTGAGGCAGTATGAAGACCAACTGAAAGCTGTCAATGTGAAATTCCTGCCAGCACTTACTCCCTCCTCAAGCCTGACCTGAGGTTTGCTGGCGTGCGCAAGGAGCAAAAGCACCATTATTACACAACTGATCAATCCTCCTCAAGATACAAACCCAGTGTGTGTGTGCGCATATGTGGATGCACATGCACACAAGATAGACAGATCGATAAAAATAGAGATCGATATATAGAGGGATAAACAGATGGAGAGTTTGGAATATCACATCACGAGCAAGTGGAAGCTTATTCCCAGTGTCTCATTCCACCTGTGGATTTGGCAGAGAGTCAAATGGAGGGACAGAGGCCTCGTCTCAGAGAAGCATAAGGCATTGGCACGCTGATTTCCGAGATCATTCTGGAGAAGAGGGCTCATCCTCGTCATCATCATCGTCATCTTCATCATCGTCGTCATCCTCCTCCTCGTTGAAGGAGCTGGGTGTCTGGCCCCGAGATTCGGAGGTGTATGAGGGAGCAGTGCTGCTGTGACTACGGAGAGAAATGAAGCCACTGGTATAAATATCAATCAGGCATATTATACATTCTGAACAGTGATATTATAACTGCACATTTTAAGATGATTTGAACGAAGTGTCACATTTCCAAAATCCCAAAGCTTCCCAAATATTTCCAGAAATATACTTAAGGAAATGAAAAATCAGTCATATGTTTATGAAGTATTATCCATGCTGGCTTAAGAGGAATCCTTATTTTCGGTTATATCCCTTCCCACATCCCAGATTTTATTTTAAAAAATTGACCATAAAACCAAAAAGGTTATGCTACTTTGCTTTATCCAGCTACCACGTTGATTGCCAGTGCTAGTAATGTGTAAATATGCACATACTCAAATATAACAGGAAGTTAAACATTATGACAAGGGACGTTTCTCCCACACTACACACTAACGGGCTTAAAGCTTAAATTTAAATGAATATAATGAATGAATGCTCGACACTATTGTATTTACAGTCAATATGTTGAAAGAAGGAAATATACCTCGTATAATTGGGAGTGGTTCTGTTGGATTTCTTGGCCATGCCTAGGAAAAGATTAAATACAGAAACAAGAATATTAATAACTATAAATGAGCCTTTCTTATAACTGAAAAGCAAAAGTTGGTTCGTCAAACTCCAAGCAGCACCTTAAGTCTTTGAAAACTTTTCATGGCTGTTTGTACAAAGTCTGTAGTCTGAGTGACAGACAGTGATGGTGATTTGACAGTTAACCCTTAAATTCTTGGGTTAATAAAGTCAGTTGTTAATTTAACTACATCTATTGTTTTAATTACTGTATCTTTTCTGCTCTGGCAGATACCAGATAACAGACGAGTCAGGCCAGTACACAGAGAAAAGCGCAGGTCTCTTAGATAGATTAGTCTTAGATTAGTTTTAATTAATGCATATATGAAAGTAAACTTAGTGGATGTGTCTGAAAAGCCAGACACTTACATTAAAGGTGCAGTCAGCAATTTTGGCTCAAAATATACAGTGTCACGTCCTCATATCAGATGCAGTAGACTAGAACACCTGAAATCTGGCAGCGAGAGTGGAAAATTTCTGAACTGGCAGCTGTACAAATTCATTTACATTTAAATTTACATTTAAATGTACAGCATTTAGCAGATGTGCTTATCCAGAGCGACTTACAGAGCTGCTCTGTGGCCTCTATCAAAAACACATCCTCAAGTTCACTACATCAGGAACTAAGAAAACCATCAAGCGGAAACACTGTTGGGGGTTAATACAGCACTAAAAACACACAAGACAAGGGTTTTTTTAAACAGAGTAACTAAGTGCTAATTCAAGTGCTTGGTGAAGAGGCAGGTCTGTAGTCTTTTTTATTTTTTTGAAGACAGCCAGTGACTCAGCAGTTCTAACTCAGCAGTTCTGGATGATGGATGTTGGTCATCAACGTCATTTTTTTCTCTCTCCTGTTTACAAATCCTGGAAGAGCCAAAGCTCAGAATTGCTCCTCTGAGGAGATATTTTATTGTCTCTGCTAAATATTACAAAAAATGTTACAACTTCAAATTTGGTGACCTCACTTTTAAATGTACAGGATTTTCACAAAAACATGAAACAACGGAAAGATTTCTTATAGTTTAGATGTATAAAGCATTATGCCTACCTGTGACATAACTCTCCAGTGATTTGGGCACAAGAGACTTGGCCACACTGAGGTTCTCTGCCGTGCATGTGCCATTCTCCAGCCCCAGACACATACCCATACGCTTCAGGATCTCAATGTCATCATGGATCTCGAACATGTTGTCAAAGTTAAAGAGGTATTCACATCTGCAACAAGGAATGTAGGGATCTATGTGAGACTACAGGCAGAAAAATGACTTTTGCTAGAATGTTCAACCATAAAGGGAACTGAAATGGATTTTGTTTCCTTGTGATTCTTGGTAAATATTTTAAGTTTGAAAGCACAAAGAGAGATCTGATTTATAATCCAGCCACAGATGGCATGGACAGATAGAGAGAGAGAGGGAGAGAGAAAAAAGAGAATGAGAGAGACAGAGAGAGAGAGAGTGTGTGCGAGAGAAGGAGACAGAGAGAAAAAAGAGTGAGAGAGATGTACTTGTCACTGGAGATGGAGCAGTCGATGACTGTGCGAACGTCTGTATTGAGAATGATAAAGGGCAGCTGAATGACGGAGCCGGGTGGAGGTCGGGATTTTGAAGCCGCTTCATTGGCCTGATTCCTCTTCACCAGGTTCTTAAAGGCTATCTGCTGCTCGAGGGAGGAGACAGAGTGGTCAGTACATTACGTAGCATGTCCAACACACACACACAGCCTTCACTGAAAGGTGTTTAGTGTGCCAGTGGCACTACAGTCAAACGTAGCATGCGAGGAGCTCCGTAAATGAAAATTCATAGAAACCCCTACAGATACACAACCACCTGATACATGCCATCAGCCAGGAGCTCCACTGCTTTCTCCTGCAGAAAATCGTGCTGATTCTAACACAGTAAACACTTCAGATTGGTCACTTTTCTGTAGAACTAAATATAACCTCAAGCTAAACGGGGTGTAACACATGTAGTGTGTGGAAGAAGGTTGCGCAGATGGGGGGAGGTTTAAATTTCAGTGTGGGAGGGAGAAGACACTTGTGCCTCTCCCCTGCTGAATCAATTAATACACTGAGAGTGTTGTTATGTGCAGAGTTGATTAGCACAGTGACATGATCTTTCCCGATTTCCTACATTCTGTCTCTCAGTTAGTTCCGTCCTTGCACTGGGATACTGCCTGGCTATGGATGATAATGATGTGCTAATAGAAATGTCATTCACGCCATCCACTGGATTCTATTCCAAGTCTTATCGTGCGGTTTTAAACCAATAAAATAATCACAGTACAATAATTATTTTATTGGTATAGCTTTAATACCTGAGAACTATTAAAAATGTCCTACAAACCTTTACTACCTTAATTAAGAAATAGCAGCATCTATGAATATGCAATCTGAAAATGCTCTCATATTTTCCTGCCATTCCAAACAGCTAGCCAGCTGGTTAACTGCTAGTAAACTAGCTCATATCTGTCACAAGTAGACAAGAGTTAGATTTCAGTATCCGAGTCCTGATTTGCATCACCCTGATCTCAGTGTCAAAATAAACCATAACAGATATGATTCTGTTCAACACAAGCGTTAGCTAAAATGGCTATGACCACCTTCATCATCATTGGTTTAATGGCTTTTAGCCTATTTTGTGACATCACAAACTGAGCTCATATATAATGAGCTGAAACAGTTATGTACAAATGTACTGAGAAAGTCTGAGGTTTAAATGAAAATACATAAATAGCACTGTGTTAACAAAGTTGACTAACAGAATCAGCATTCCAATATGAATTAGCCATTTAAATTAGTTTCTTCAGGGCAGGGCTACATGCTTACTGACCAAACCCACTGCAGAAACACACACACAGGCACATAAACTATAATACATAGTCCATGTTAGTACAAACCTGTAGTATTAGCTCCTCTAGCTGGCTTCGTTTCTGCTGGATTCTTTCCAGCCGCTTCTGCTTCTCCAACTGAAACACACACAAAAGACACATTCATAGAAAGAAACAGAAATTGAACATGTGAATGCCAGTGTTTTACTCTACTCCAGATGCTTGCTTTCCATATGTCATTGAAAATAAACGTCTATTCAGGCAGGTGAAAGCCAGTGTGTGCTTTATAGATAACTGGGCTTTACAGAACCCTGTGTTCTTACATAATAAAAAGCAGGCAGAGTGCCTCAAGCCCTCTTCTCCTTTCTGCTTTATTTCGCACTACAGCCTGCCACAAAGCCTTCCTGTCTCTCACTGCCATCACATCAGATGTGACACTATCAGATGCTTTCAAATGGCTCTTTAAAAACACCCACAACATACAATTTACTTGTGTACATTGCGTAACCAAAACTGCCTCAGTTAGAAGCTTTTTGATTTATGGTTTTATCAGGGTACTAGAGTATACATATATTTATTTTACATAAACGCAGTAATTACTGTCTGTTGTAAGAAAATTTATACAGATTTGAATCGAATAAACGATCGTTTCTCATTCACAGGAACTAGTATGGCAGACGCTCCATTTAATGTAAGCCTAATACTAAACAAATAAAAAATGCACTATTAATTATCAAAGAAAAATGTCTGATCATTGATATGGTGAAGTGTTCTGTAAGGAGATGTTTGTTTAACATTTATGGAAGGAGTCTCCAGTGTTAGCATTTTCTAACAGTCACAAAGTCTCTCTCTCCCCTCCCCACAACAGCACAGTCACTGTGAACACACTCAGAACACTACGCGCTCTATCCGGCTATGCCCATGTTATTATATGAAATGAGGACAAAGAGAGAAACTGTGCCATGACTGTCAGCCACAACTAGCAAAACCCACAGCTGGAATATGAAACAGCACTGTGTAGCATTTTTACGTCACACCATCAGGAAGTGGTTCTGTGTTTGCTATGTCGAGCTTTAACTGATGTTTCTAGTGACAAACTTCTCTCCCTCAAACCCACCTCCAGGTTGCGACATTCCTGTGCCGAGTTAGTGGGAAGGCCAATCCAGCGAATCTCCTTCTTCTCTTTGGAGATTATGTTCATGGCCATCAACACATTCAGTGCATCGTACACACGCCTGCGGATGTTTTTCTGATCGTACGCCTGCTGCTTGGAGAAAAAAAAAAACACACGCACACACACATACACAGATTACACACATCATCATAGCATTTTCTGAAAATGCCTCCTCTACAGCCTCCTATTTTCACTCGTTCTCTGTAAAAGCTGCAGCCCCTCACACCCCCTCTGAGACCTGAGCTGCTTCCGGCACCTGCAGGTAAATCTTTTTTAATTACACTTTTAACATTCCAGAAGGAGTAAAGGGATTAAATTCCAGCCCATTCAACATCAGGTGTCCTGTCAGAACTAATAGCGGAAAGTATTTACATTATATTAAAAAAAAAGAAAAAGAAAAAAAAAAAAAACAAAAAACCCAGACTACTCTATAAGCTGTTTTCTGTTTTTATTATGACTGGGAATACACTCATGCAGTGGTTCTCAAAATGGGGTCCAGGGGCCCCCAGGGGCCCATAAAGTGTAGCCAGGGGGTCTGTGTTTCTTTTCTTTTTTTTTTTTTTTGTATATATATATATATATATATATATATATATATATATATATATATATACATATACATATATATATATACATATACATATACACACACACACACACACACACACACACACACACACACACACACACACATACATACATACATATATATATATATATATATATATATATATATATATACATATATATACATACACACACATACATATATTTATCACCGTAACATATATTTATCACCGTTCACGGTAACATGAATTTAATTGGGTTTAATATAAACCTATACAACTGCAAAACAAGTAGGCCTATAAATAACATCAGTTTAGAACTAACGTGTTCTGTTGGCAGAAAATTCAGAAATAAATAGCTCTGTGGCTCCATTAAACATTTATATTGTTACATAAGTTTATATTGTATACATTTAAATAATGAGCTTAATTTTTGAATAATTGGATTATGTTCATAAATCTGTCCTGAATTTATTTTATAGTTAAACGGATCCCTGGGTGCAGTTTGAGAAGCCCTGCACTAATGAATCTGCCCACAGTGGCATGCTAACATTTGTTCAAAATCAGCCAAATTAGCTGTGCTAGTTATTTATCTAGCAAAATATGTTATTTGTTATTGAGATACGTATATAACATCCAAAGCCAGTAAAACTACTAGCCTAATAATGCGCTAATATATATCCGGAGATGAAACATGAAGCAAATCAACGCTAAGGCTAGTGTTTATATGCTACAACCAACTCAAGGTCAAGGCAATCAACTGTTTAGCTAGCAACTGTTATCTAGTCCAGCGTAGTAGAATATAATCCATCTCAGTTTGATACGCTCAATATATTGTTTTATTTTTAAATAAACAGGACATTATGCAATTCAATTAATCTCTGCTCACTTCATTTACAGTATCACACACACTTCCAACCTCCAGATGTCTTGTGAGAAAGGCAAATGCCTATGTGCCAGTCTCACATTCATCCCTGCCAAATACTAATCAGGAATATTTGTATGTGGGAAAAGCTTAATTGATCTGAGACGCCACTAAGAGTGACATGAGGAGCTCATGGAACAAGCCGGGCATTGCTCTGAACCCGCGCCTGTCCATACCTCTGCATGAACGTGACTGGTGAGAGATCTACACTGCAGGTCTACACTGAGTGCAACTGTTCTCACATCATGTATAGCTTAAATACTGTGGACCTTTTGAATTTCCATGGTCCGGGGTGGAGAGGCCACAAGGCGTAACAAAGAACGGTCTGTCGAATAGAGTTTGCACTGTTGGCTCGGTATCACTGAGGTGGGTGTGTGTGTGAAAAAGCAAGCTTCCTGTGTAGAATAGCTTTTGTTTGCAGTATCTTCAGAAACAAGGTGCTCAAGAAGAAGAGTTTCGATCTAGTTATAATTTAATAGAAATACTTTACACAGCATTCTCTACTAAAGGTGAAAAGTTTAACAGAAGTCTGTCTTTTGCACCAATGTGATTAAAACAACCAAGGTGGTGATCTTTTAACTCCATTTGTTATGATTGTGTGTGGGTTAATTTTCATTCCGAGTATACAGAGATTTAATGGCATCTATGTGGCTCTGAAAACTGGCAGGCTGTTTTATCTGTATATAGTGAACAAACACCCTGCGTTTATAATTGACCTTGAATGCTTTTGAGGCTTTTTGGTGCCTGTAACAAGCAGCAGATAAACCAGAGGAAGAAAACCAGTCTATTTGTCTACATGAAAAATGGACTGCAGTGCATGCTCAAAATGTTCAGACCCAATTTCACATCTGTGCTTCCCAAGTTGGAAATAAACAAGTACGTTACTGCTGGTTATGTTTTATTTATTTATGTACATATAGGGAAGTCATTTATTAACTTTTAATTTATTAGTAATTTATTAAACGTGTGCCTGAACTGCACACCCAAAAATGGATTTTAAAATGTTTTCTTGCTTTATGTTGATTTAAGACAGAAAATTATGCAGGATTAAGATCGTTATTAATTTTCTGCCCCGTCTCTGCATACGTGGTACTCACACAATCTGTAGATGCGAGGTTGCTGGCGTGGGTGAACTCTGCCACCAGCTCATCAGCCACTTCATTGTAGGTCGTAGTGCCTTTCATCTGCACCTTCTCACACACCTTCATGGAGAAGTGCCTGAGCCCCTTTCCTTTCTTATCAACTTTCTTCATCCTCTTACTGCAGACAGACACAGAACACGCACAGGAACAAAGTATTAAAGAAGCAGTTTGTAATTTTTAATAACCTTTTAAGGAAAAGGGGTGTAATTGCCATGCAATGGATCTGGCACATTTCTTCATTTTGGTCTTCAATGTTGTAAATGACAGTTTTTCTAAGGTGTCTTTGAGAGTGTGTCTTCGTGTGATTATTGCAGCTCTAGAAACACTCTGAATTTGGTGATGACTGAGCTGATCACTATAAACCCTGGCTACTTTCATGAATATTCACACACAGTGCCTCCTGAATACAAGCACCCATGTATTCCCCTTAAACACGCTCCATATGATGCGTGCTGTCAGCTGCATTTTTTTTGTTACACCCCACACCACTGCTCCTGACCCACAGCATTCTGCTACACATACTATCGCACATCCTGTAGCCAACGCCAGCAAATGGCAGAGAGGCACAGTGAGTGGGAGGAAGCTGAAAGAAATTGTGCTCACATGTGGATACTCATGGATTACATAATCACTTCAATAGGACCTGGCAGCGATGTGCAAAAAAAAGCCTTTCACCAAGTGTTGGAGGGGAAAATGAAACACTCTTCTACATCTGAGCAGGGTCTTCCCTTCCACTGCCATTGCATGACTGCTTTACTAAGACTTGGATCATGCTACAGGAGACATTTGGGGCTTCATTGGTCATCTGTATTGGAACAATTTTGTTCCAGAAGCCCAGTTTAGCCCCAATGCTCACTGTCATTAGGAGGTAACTAGATAGGATCACTGGATATGCAACCAGAACTGGACAAATCAGTTCATCAGCCACACACAGGACAAACAGATGACGTGTCCTGACTATCAGCTGTATTCATCATTGTCAGATAAAACTCTTTAATTTGGTCATATATTTTAAGTGGCAAACCACATCTTGATAGTGCAACTGTGGTTTGAGATTTATTCCTGAATCCTACATATTAATGCTCTCTGCTATCTAACTTATCATACATCTGAGTTAAAGTCTGTTAGCTAATCTAGTTAATACTGATATATAGGTAACAGAACAGTAACTTATTTTCCATGCCATCTTTCAATTCATAATCTATGGCTTCAGGAAAAAATACTTTGGTTGAAAGCCTCTGCAATATGTTGATATAGAATCAGTACTGAAATACTGTACATGCATTATGATATTGCAAAGTGTCAGTGGTAACTGTTACAAGAAATTGGATGTTAAAATGTAGTTTCACAACCAGCTGTTATACTATGTCATACTATGTCATACTACTCAACAATTTAATTCTGCATTCTCCATCACATATGTCGCCTCTGGAGCGATGAACTTCCAAATTGCTGTAGCAATTTCTTTAGATCGTATCGGTAAGAAACTGATGCCTCAATGCAGCAGAGAGTCTTTGCTGTGTGTGTCTGTTGCTTTGTGCTTTCGTCTAGTTTTACCAACTGACACCGAAGGGCGCAGATGCATGGACATGTTTGTGGTATTAGGGACAGTATTTTTATTTGGTGTATTTGGTACATTGTAATGTTTCTGTCCTCCATGACATTGGCCATTAGCGTTGTAGCTTACCAGGAAGCCAAACTGCTCCCGTACAGGAAATCTTAAAGTTCTAGACGAATTTTCCAGTTCCTGCTTCCTGCTGGCTGCAGCCTTAGCTGTTTTCACAAGCTAATACACTAGTACGCTAGCTGCTCGCCTTAAAGCATGCTTAGGAGTAGTAATATAATATAAGCAGTACTTTAATATACAACAATTTTTTTTTTTTATCATGCAGTCTGTTGAATGTATTGATAGAAACACAGACGTACTGAATTGAGAGAAAAACCCTAATTCATATTACACAGGAACTAGCCCGGTTTTCCTTATTTAATAGTATAAACATGCGTTTGTAACGAACATAAATGCATGCGTGTTTTTATACATAAATACATAAATGCATTTATGTATAAAAGAGAGGATGTGTGTATTTGCAAGTCTGCTTGTGTGAATAAAAGTGAGAATGAATCCATTAATATTCATCCACTTTCTCCCTGAATTTCTCTCATTTAGAGGAAGTGTATAAATAAAACGCAGCGTTTGAGTGAGCGCTGCAGTGAGTGGTGAATTATATAACTACTGTTGAGCATGCACGGTGTAGCAGTGGGGGTTGGGGTCCTTCACACAGGCAGCTCAGAGTCCCAATTGTCAGCACAGATTAGTTCCAGACGCCAGCCTCACAATATCGGCTGTAATGAGAAGATGTACATGGATGGCATGTAGTAGTGCAAGGGGAGGGCATTTAAAGAGTGATGAGAGAGACACGAGTTCTCCTCGCGCACACACACGTGTGAAAGTGTGTGAGAATGTATGCTACTCTGCAAAACACACATATTTCTCCGTAGCAACAGTAGCGAGGCTCTCTCTCCTCCTGTGACGAACTGAAGAAGTGCCGTCTCAGAGAAGGGGGAGGGGATGAGAGATGGAAAGGAGGGAGAGGCAACTGACCTTTTACAAGAAGACATGCATCTACACATCTGCCCGTATACAGCTAATGGGTGGAGACAAGGGAGAGAGAGGTGAAGCAGGGTGTGTGTGTGTTTGAATGCGACATATTTGACACCTCTCATATTTGACATTGCAGTGCATAGCTGTGTGTGTGTGTGCGTGTGTGTGTGTGTGTGTGTGTGTGTGTGTGCGCGCATGAGGCAGTGCATCCTGCAACTTCAGCAACAGTTTCTCTGGGTGACTGTGTGTGCAGTAAAGCTACACAAACAGAGTGTGTGCATGTGCGATTGTGAACACACACAGACTCTGCTCACTTTTACCATGCACTGAATAATTTAGTGAATGTTCAGATCGGCCAGCATTAGAGCTGTCAGAATGAATTTCACAGTCCCAATACTATTCAACATTTACATATTCAAAAGGAAAAATGCAGAGTCTCAGCGAAACACACATTTGCTAGACATTTTGGACAAAGGAAAATGCATGTATGCTTGTGTAGCAGAGAGAAAATGCCATTAGGAAGCCATCTGGGATGTTGCTGTGTTCTTCCGATACATTAATTATACAGAGATATATTAACTCTGTTAATATATTAATTTTATATATTAATTATACAAAGGGAGAGAGAACATTAATAGTTTTTTTTTTTAAATTTACGTTTAACGCGAATGCAGAGCCACTACACACAAAGCATGTCATGCTCCCACCACCAGCACCAACCTCTCCTGTCTCATTTATAAATCAATACACAACTCTGCAGCACCTCAGCAGGGTGAATGCTAATCAGGAAATGCAGCTATCCAACTGCACAGCTGGGAACCTTCCTTTAGATAAAACCCTACAATAATATAAAAGTGTTGCATCATCAGAGCTGATTTGTACCTGCTGTTATGCCACAAGCTATTTTCTCCATGGTGACAAATGTAACACTCTCCCATCTGAATCAGTATATGGAGAGAAAATCGCTATAGAACGTGGCAGGACGTACAGCGAGTCATAGCAAGTGTTGTGCTGTGGTTTGTAGTGTGTGGTGTGTAGTGTGTAGAGTGTATATGTGTGTAAAGACAGACTACAGTGAGAACACAGAACACACAAAAACAAATGGATTTGCAGCTGCACTCCTCAGCCACCCTGCTCAGCATCTACTAGGCAATCATCACATACACAATCAACGAAGCATCTGCTTTCTTCCATTTTGTACAATACAGGCCAGTACAGACTGATACGACTGTTTAGTTAGAGCAGAGCTTACATACCTTGATGAGGAGTCACTGGAGCACAGTCCATCCCTGCATCACACACATACACAGCTATTAAACACTGCAACAATCCATACAGCTACTTGAGAATTATCATTATAGACAATTTTATATAATGTTTGCTGTTTGCTGCACAAATGGCTGACTATCGTAAATAAAGTGCCACATTCTAAGTGTCACATATCGCAGAGTAATAATATTAATAACAACAACCTATTTACACAGAACATTTTCTATTTTACATCCATTTTGAATAAAACATTTAATATTAAACAAAACACATTAATGAATACAAGTGATCAGTAAAAATTCTATACAAATCAGGAAAACTATTTTTTTTATAAAACACAAGAATTTATGAAAAGGTCAGGCTTTGATAATACACACTGAAACTTCCTGATAATCATGCAAGTTCATGCAAGCTCCATTCTAACTGAAGCTTATTTAAGGAGACAGCAGTTTCTTTATGTACATGTTCCTATAGTCCAATATAAAGGCGACTGAAGCATGTAGTAGATGTCATGGAGGTTTAGCATACTTAGCATTGCTTCATAAATGATTATATGCAATGTCATCCTCATTATTGTATTAATATATTAAATATATGAGATGTGACTTATACAGGAATTGAATATTCAGTTAATCATTAAATGTGGAACAGTGATTAATAGTGGTAAATAATGACTAAAATAAGTAAATATACAGCCATATAGTATTCTTAACAAAAATAACATAAAAGCTTCGTAAATAAGGTTGTACAGGCAAAAAAGTACATGCCAGGCATGTGAAGTCATATATTCAAAGCCAAATATTTTAAATGGCCCCCAAAACATTTATGCACAGTACTCAGTAAGCCTTGCTGTGTCAAGAAGAGTATACACAGCATGTTTCTTTTAAATGTTTAATACGAGCCCCTGTAAAAAAACACTGGCCATTTGTGGAATGCGAGAGACGGCCCGCCTCCTCTCTCCATCCATATAAGAGACTTCATAACTGGGATTTCTCTGTGGCCGTGCTTACAGACTGCTCTCTTCAATTCAAACCATATGGTAAACTGCAGAAGTTTAAATTCAGAGACTAGGATGCTGATTGCAAAATGGCCACTGTGTTCTTATAGTCCCCTACTTTTTAGCTGCGGTGATTTTCAAGCAACCCAAGGTTGCCAATAGTTTTAGACCTTAGTGTTGTTTTACAGGAAGGATCTTAATTATATTAGATGAACTACCACTCACCTGTCAGAGTAATAGGAGTCTATAAAGTCATGCGTCCGTTTCTTGTTCCTATAAAAGAGAAATTGAGGCGCCATTTACGAAACTTTAAGAGATTCGAGATCAATAAGGAATCGAAACCTTCTTTTACGTTCAATGCATTGTGAACCAATCTCTTGTATTTCAGTGTAGAATCTATAAAATATGTAGTATACAGTACAGTATTATGTATAAAATATGTAGTATACAGTACAGTATTATGTATAAAATATGTAGCATACAGTACAGTATTATGTATAAAATATGTGGCATACAGTACGGTATTATGTATAAAATATGTAGTATACAGTACGGTATTATGTATAAAATATGTAGTATACAGTACGGTATTATGTACAAAATATGTAGTATACAGTATGGTATTATCTATAAAATATGTAGTATACAGTACGGTATTATGTATAAAATATGTAGTATACAGTACGGTATTATCTATAAAATATGTAGCATACAGTATGGTATTATCTATAAAATATGTAGTATACAGTACGGTATTATCTATAAAATATGTAGTATACAGTATGGTATTATCTATAAAATATGTAGTATACAGTACGGTATTATCTATAAAATATGTAGTATACAGTATGGTATTATCTATAAAATATGTAGTATACAGTATGGTATTATCTATAAAATATGTAGTATACAGTACGGTATTATCTATAAAATATGTAGCATACAGTATGGTATTATCTATAAAATATGTAGTATACAGTATGGTATTATCTATAAAATATGTAGTATACAGTACGGTATTATGTACAAAATATGTAGTATACAGTATGGTATTATCTATAAAATATGTAGTATACAGTATGGTATTATCTATAAAATATGTAGTATACAGTACGGTATTATCTATAAAATATGTAGCATACAGTATGGTATTATCTATAAAATATGTAGTATACAGTACGGTATTATCTATAAAATATGTAGTATACAGTATGGTATTACTATATAATATCATAGCAGTTGTAATGTTCCGATGTAATGCCCTAATGTTCTACTAACAGAAGGTCTGATCTCATGAGCCTTCATCTCTTTCACTTCCTTTAAGTATCTCACTCGCTACTGTAGCTTTTCATACATCTTGGAATTTATGAGCATGTCGAGTTGATGTGTTTATGTGGGGGAGGGAGCACACACACCCTGGGGTCCATTCGTTGCCCTCTGGAGGGCACGCTTGCGTAACCATGGCAGCAGGTGTAGTGTGTGGCGTGAAGGGGCTGCCGATGAGGATACTTCCTGGGTGAGTCACCCTCTGAGGAGTGCTTATAATCTGCGGAAAGTGAGAGAGACAGGGGCGGAGGAAAAGAGGATGAGAATATCCTGAGCCAAATATAGAAACCTGGGTCTTTCAATCTATATCCATTTATACCATAAAAGGCCATATTAGACATACACACAGAATAGGAATCATAAAAATGACTGAATTTACAGGCATGATTTTTCTTGAAAGGTATTTGATCAATGCACTTTTACATACCTGTTTTAAAAGATCAACATTGCCAAATGTTTTTGAATAAAAATAATAATTGAAATATGAATTTTTCACAAATGAACCAATGAAAGCGATTATTATGTTAAGCATTACTATTAACTCTTTGGAGTCTTAAGTCTCAACATTTTGCCATATATCTAGTTTTGCAGTATTTCACCTTAAATTTTTTTTTTTTACCTTAAGTGTTTGGTATCCTTTTAGGATTTATCATTTTAGGATTTATCATTTTTTTTAATGCAGAAATGAATGTCCTTATACATAAACATGCATTAAGATGTATACAGAATAGTTTTATAATCACATCCTGGCACTGAGTTGAAATCTAATCAAACCATAGGGCACCTACAGACAGATTCCCACTTCTAACACACATGCGCTCATCCTCTGCTCTCTTATCTCGAGTCTACAGTCATGGTTTTATGATCAATCCTCCAGGGACAGCAGCCTACCAAGGACACATTAAATGAAACGTCAGTCACCTTCATGCTGCATGTGTCCCTCTTGCCTTTCTCTCTCTCTCCTTCCTCTCCATTCCTTCTATCATCACCTCTCACTGTCCCTTCATCTCTTCGCCTTGCATACAGTACGGAGGGCCATGCTATTGGCAAGCGTGCTCTGTGTTGCGTGGGCTTGTAAATGGGAAGTCACGCGTGTCAACACTACCTCACTAACGAGCTCATTAATGGAGTGAAACACACAGAGATCTGTTCTCTACTAACCAAGCTTAAATGAGGATTCCTCTGCTCCTCTAACCTGTTTTTCAGAAATCTCCTTCCTGACCTCCTACATGATGTATTGTTCTATCCACCTGCTTATCCGGGCTCTTTCTCTTTTTACTCTTTAAGCACGCTCCTCCTCTCTCCGTCGCTCTCCCTCACTGTGTCCCCACTGACCTCTGCTGCCTGCTCCCTCTGTCCTCCTCTTCCACTCTGCATATATCCAAAATTCAGTGCCTCAACTCAACACTGCACACAAGCACACAGTTGGCCATACAACCAGCAGATCACGATGCGTCAATGCCACCTGCTGGCCACACAGTGTTCTGCAATCAATGATTATGATTAAAACCAAACAAGCAAGCAATTCCAGAATTATTGGCACCCCTATGGGGATTTATTTCAGCCCCAGCAACACTACCCACAAAGCACTATCCAACCACAATATTACACACAGGGTATCAGGTGCTTTTTATATGTCCTTGCATGCAGTCTTTTTAATAATTTTAATTATGTGCATCACTACAGGAATGATAAGTATTTGTTTGAATGGAAAATGTAGATTACTGTCTCTAAATTTTCTTTTATAAGGTTTAAAATTTTTTTTTACAAGATTTCAACTTTTTTTTCACCCCATTTCCTCATTTGCCAATTGCTAACCGCAAGCTCGCTCTCCCCTCGCTCTCTCCTCTTGGGAGGGTGAGAGCTAGAAACTGCCTCCACTGCATCTTTTTGAAGGACAGCACTAGCTACCCTCTTCTGCATGACTACCCTCTTCTGTGGCATCTTCGGGATTCAAACCTGCAATCTCCTGACAATAGCGCCAATGCTTGGCTGTTACACCACTTGGGAGCCCCTATACATTAAGTTTTGCTCAATCTCTTAAAGTGTGCTAATGATTCTGAGGGCTGTATATGTTACAGACCTAGAAAGCCAATGATGTAGCCATTCTATACAGAGCCATGTCTACCCATACCCATATCCTGTCTGAATAAACTGCAAACATTTGCCAAAAACATGGAAAATGAAAAGTCCACGTTTCCTGCAACCCTACTTTTTGCGAATCCAATTTGAATTTGTAAGTGTCTTAGAAACTACAGATTATACTGTAGACATTTGGACATTTGGTCTCTTCTTTAAGGTCTTAAACAAAAAACGCATGATATTAAGATTAATACAATGTTTTCTGCGGAAAGAAAACAACCTTATATCCTGTCACTGATCTTAAAGAAAATGAAGAAAATGTAGAATGATCAAGTCTGTGGGAGATGTTTACTTCTGTAGTATGTGTACAGTTTGTCAGCTATTATGGTCTCTAATATGTATCTTTTAATAAAATGTAACCGACAACAAATTGGTACTTGATCCTGAATGCTGCAGATGGGACAGGCCTCAACAGCCCATGACATGAGGTCAAAAACAGTGAGCCAATGAAAGGAACATATTTACATATTGTTATAGTGGCTACAACCTTGTATTAATGCTGATGTGGTGGGAAAAATTTGGTTGCTGCAGTACTAAGGACAAGCCTGTCAGCTGAAAGCATGTGCATGAACAAAACAGCTTTCCAGCCGATGACTCACCATCGGTGCGCCGACATTAGAGTTCACTGCTCCTAAAGTGATCTTGGTCAGAGGGCTATAGTTGGACGGTGCTACAAGAGAAATGTTACCTGCAAACAGAAAACAACAACAAAGAAGGTCACGTTCATGTCTATAATCAATATACACCACAGAATATACACCACAGTAGAATGCTATGATGAATATAAAAGCAGTACTACATTTACCCCATGACAATTCTGACATTTGGACAGTGATTTTTTAACACACATTAAACCAAAAAGACTCCATTAGTCTGAAAGCCTGGCTCAGTGACTGACAGCTTGGCCAGCACTCATAAAGGTTTTGAGGGAAACTGCAGTTAAACTGTATTAAACAATCAACAGAAACCACTTTTACAGATTACATTTTTTAAAAAATGTGTCCAAACATGCATCTAAAAGGGCATATCTGGCCAAGTCTGGCCAAGTGCTCATGTGTGGGAGGCTAAGGCACAATAACACTGAAAAGGCTCAGTGTGGCTCAATAGGATATACGCGCAATCAGTGGATGTGACGTGCCTAAAGTGCAAAAAGAGTTCATTTTCTCAGGGGCTCTGTGTCTGAATGGGAATGCAAATACCCTGAAGACTTGCATATGAATGCAAGGCGATGCAAATAGGCCTTGAAGCACACAAGAGAGAAAAAATACTGTACACGTTGGGCATACATCATCAGATACCATATACACCCACAGGCTACACAAAGAATGACAATAATGAATGAAAATTTTACTAGGGGTCAGATAGAGCTGGGAAATATGACAATAATATGGACATCATGATAAACTGACACAATACACTTCAGTATCTTTATAAAAATCTCTGATTGGAAGAAATTAAAATTTTGTAGTCAATCTTTAAAATTGTAAAATGTTTTGTGCTTCCTTTTTGGTGTTAAATAATACATTTATACACAGTTATAGTGTATGTAAATAAAATAATTCATTTATTTAGATAGAAATTATGTAAATAAAAGCATCAGTAAATTATGTGGCAGCTGCATAATGCATAAAATCATGAAGATACAAAAGACAGCCTGGTCTTTGTCCAATCTTCAGCTGTCCAGTTTCGATGAGCCTGTGTCCACTGTAGGCTCAGATACTTGCTCTTGGCTGACAGGACTGGGACTCGATGTGGACTTCTGCTGTTGTAGCTCATCCACCTCAAGGTATCTTGTGCATTCTGAGATGCTTTTCTGCTCACCACAGTTGTAAAGAGTGCTTATTTGAGTTACTGTAGCCTTCCTGTCAGTTCTAACCAGTCTGGCCATACTCTCTGACCTCTCTCACCAACAAGGCGTTTATTACCGCAGAACTGCTGCTCACTGGGTGTTTTTTATTATTTGCACCATTCTGTGTAATCTCTAGAAGCTATCGTGTGTGAAAATTACAGGAAGTCAACAGTTTCTGAAATACTCAAACTAGCCATTCATGGCCAATTCCATCTCTATTATGGCCAATTCCATCTCTATTAAGTCTCCCCTGTTGCTGATCCCTGCTTTCTCTGAAGCATATCATGTCATCACGGTTTTGACTCCCAAGGTAGCCGACTACGTGTGGAAAAGAGCACTAGCTGCTGTATAATGGCCTGGTTTTTAATTGATTGTGCCAAGTACTGCCTATAGGTGCATATGGCCAAATATTAAACAGTAGCACCTCAACTTACACCTACAGAAAACTGTTACTCTGAAATGGCCACCTTCTGCTGTCATGACTTTCTTCTATCCTCTTTGAACTAATATAAATCTTTAAAAATACCACATAATTATAAAATGCACACTGCCACTGCATGTCTTCCTATAGCTGCATTTATACAAAGCAGTGGTGACTCTGTGGTTACGGCTCTAGGCTACAAAGATCAGAAATGTTGGCAATGCCAAGCTGCCAGTGGACCATTGAGCAACACCTTTAACCATTGTCTGCTCAGCGAGGTTGCTTTGGATAAAAAAAAAAAACTAACAAAAAGTCAAATGAATGAATGTACATGTACCTAAAGCCATATTAATATCCCTGAATTGATCTCATGCACCTATTAGACAACATCCTTTTGGCTACAGTAAAGTGCATAAAGTGGGTGACTTGAGAGCGCAGCATCTCAGGATGTTTTAAAATGCAACTGCTAAGTAAAGAATAAAGACGACAGCATGGTGCGAGTCACTGTTATCATCAGGAGCATCGCAGCAACAGTTGGAATAGGAATGACATCAACATTTCAAACTACAGATCAAATACGCAAAAGCATTATTATGTGTTTATTCCTTAATGCTTTTCAAATGTATGACTGCAGATTTGACGTGTATTAGAATTGAATTTTTGGCAGATTGTTAATTCGTCATTCTGAAATGATTAAGGATATGAAGGAAGGAATAAAACATGAGGTGTGCTGATATAGGAAAATAATCATCCCCAAAGTTAACAGCACATCGTGTGGTATTTTATTCCTCTTATACCACAACACGTTGCTAACACCTTTTTAAATTCATCTTCTGACCAATTAGATTTGAGCGTTCAACGGCGCTGAGACTGAGTTGATCTTCACATGGATAAATTCATATTATATAGCTGAATCAAACACTTGTAGTGTATGATAAAGAAGAGAAAGCTGTGACGTGAGTGTTGGGGTTGTGAGCGCAGAGCCTGAGCATTAGAAACACACACAAACACACACACACACACACACACGGCGGCCGGGGTCTCAGCAGAGGAATGTATCAGAGCCTCGGCTCTATGGAGTAACAATGAGCAGAGCTTCATTAGAATACAGCTGAGCTTCGGCCCCAGCAGAGACACACGTGCACACGCGTACACACATGCGCTCACTCTCACACACACTCACACAAAGCCTAACTTACACATTTATACATTTAAATGATCTCTACTTTTAATCACTGATTTCTTAAAACGACAAAACAAGCAAAGAGGAAGCAGAAAACACAAACAACAACAACAACGAGTGTACGTCTACAAATAACTTCATACACAGCTTCCATAAGTTCCAAGACTAAACACAGAGTAACCTCGACAGTGTTGATCTGGATGCAATGATCTGCCTACACAAGACTCAATCTCAGTAAGTTACCTGCTTGTTTTTGAAGAGGAACGAGCAGTAGGTCCATACCCGTCACCTTTCGCTCTTTCTCTCTCAGACTGCTTGTCTTTCATAAGTCCACCACTCAAGATTCGTTCGCAGTCCTACACACACATACACACACGGGGCAGACCACTCCTCCCCTCCCCCGAACTTTTAGCTACAGAAGAACTACAGAGTAGAGGTGGGCCATGGGATAGAACGCTACTCACACATCATATTGAATGTGAGTTGATGAGACGTTATTCATTTTCAAACTATAAAATCCACACACTCAACTGAACACTGGGCTTTGCTCATATTTGCTGTGCTGCTTAAATGATCTATAGTTCAAAACTTACACTCACATTTCACTACAATACAAATATGTACAAATATAAACAGCTACATCGGCCAGTTGATTGGCCAGATGGTTGTTAAGCGGCCAGCTTAACAACCACAGACTTTGTTAACAGGTTACGCATACTTAATTAGGTGTGGCAAGAGAGGGAAAGCCCTCGTGACTCATTACTCAGGACTGGTGCTTTAAAGAATTCAGTATTAAACAAGTCTGCAGTCCATTTAATCTTTGGTTTAAACCAGTTCTGGATACTTTGATTATTTTGGAAGAGAGGCAGCAAAAAACAGAACACACTTTCAGTTTCCTCTCATCACACGCGTGTAGTAAACATGTGTAAAGCCCATTAGCCCGAGCAAGAGATAAAGAGAGGAATGGACAGAGGAGTAAAGGAAAAGGAGAACCATGGACACGTCTGCCCGGTTCCACCAGCACCTCCTCTCCACACATACATTCACTCTGTCTTTGTTACTACAGAGGAGGAACACCTCTCACACAGTCGCACATACACGTGCACACACTCGCACGCACACGTACAAGTACACGTACACGCACAAGTACACGTACACGCATGGCTCTCCATTCACAGGAACCTGCTGCTCAGCCTACTCAGACACACATACGCATACACACACACACACACACACACACACACACAGAGACACAGGCACACACAGAAACAAAGAGACACACAGGCACACACAGAGAGAGAGAAGCACACACACACACACAGACACAGGAACAGAGAGAGACACACAAACTGACACACAGACACACACACACAGTGATGTGTGCAGTTATTTGGATATTTGGATATCTAAACGTGTGTGTGATGTAGAAGCACAGAGGATACAGCAAAACAAGCAGCTGATATTGTTTCTTGTCTCACGTGAAGTGAAATTGTGACTTTAACTCTAAATACTCAGCTACACCTCTTATATCTGTCCCAGCACAGAAACGTGATTCTCCGTCACTGTCTCTAAACTCACTTCATGCCTAAACATGTGGATTTGCTTAGCTTACACTGTATTCTCAAACACTGAAGCATTAACACAACAGAACCACACACTAAAAAAAATGCACACACGTTATGGAAAATGTAAGGCTTTTATTGTGAGAGTCTGTATTCCATCTCAGACTATTCATCTTTTATTCGGTTTATTCTGGCTGTTTGATATATGACACCTTACACAGTGTTTGTGCTTTTTTGTGCAATTTTCTCGGGCTAAAGACAGACTTTTGGAATTCTTTCTAACAAAGTGCTAGCTTAATGTCCAGATCATATAAGAACAGTTAAATTGTATACTACAGTAAATACCAAACACAAAATAAAACAGGTCAATAATGTCAGGTTTTCTTTTGTTAGCGGGTTAATGAAGTAGTGTTAGATAGATACTCAGTGTATTTGATATTCGTGTCCATACTTCAAAATGTATGGTTTGGGTAGACAGCGCCACAGACCTATTCTGACAGAGGAAGAACTTATCATTCATAATAGTATTTTCTTGTTGTGATATTCAATAACTATTTCTTTATCTACACACACAAAGTGCAAATACACTTTATGTGTAGCACCATGGTCCTGGAGAAATGACATTTCTGTTCCAATGTATATAAGCGATATAGAGAAATGGCAGTAAAAACCCATTTGACTCGACTTGACATAAAGGCATCACATTAATACGAACCGTTTAGCTTAACTTTGATTTGATCTGCAAAGTAAATGGAGCGAAAACAGACCTCACTTTGCATGGATGTAATTTTACAGTAAATACATTTACAGCTCATTCAGTGTACACAAACATATTCTGTGAGGGTTAAGCATCAACAGGTTTTCCATCAATTCTGCCCATGGATTTAATATCATGTTTATTTACGCTGTGTATTACTGAGACATCTTTGAGGAACTCATGATATCTGAGATGAGCACTGCTACGTAGGCTACCCTGTAAATGTCACCTAGAACGGCTGGATGCTCCACTATCAAATATTACTCAATTATTAAATAACAGTGTCAGCTTGGATTTCATTCCTCAAAATGCTTTATCCCCACTTTGCAAAATATTCGACTCAAATTTTACTACACAATTCTCAAAAGGATCTGATGGAGTAAAAAAAAAAAAAAAAAAAAAAAAAAAAAACCACAGGAAAATCTGAGGCTGGGTCACATTAGAGGTAGATCTGAGTCAAAGTCATCTGCCCTGTAATGTAGCAAAGGAGGAATATTCTTACCTTTCGGTAGGTTCTGGTTACTCAAAAACGCCTTTATATCACCACACATAGATGCAGTGCCAACCTTAAAGAAGAAGACATTGAAAGTGAAAGTGATTAGTAGATAGATATTATCTCCACAGACGTCCTAAACAGAGAGTTGTGTAAATGAAACACACCCATAAACAACTTAAAGTTGTATGGGAGGAATATTATAAAGGCAGCACATGTGAGGTGATCTGGGAAAACCCTTCAGAGGTCACTGTGGCTGCATTCTAGCAAACAGCCACATGAGATGAAAAATCATGTTTTTCTGCCTAGAACTTACTTTGACAGCCCATCTTTAAGAAAGCATACATATATCTGACAACATGGAAATGTTTTTATTTTATTTATTTTAATCTTGACTAGGCTGTCTTCCTGCGAAGGAGTGCGTTTAACAAAAAAAAACAGTCAGTCTGTTAAAGAGTGGTTGAGAAGAGTAATGAAAAGAACACAGTATTATCAGTTCAGTTTGTAATCAGATATCAGCTGTCAAAATTATACTGTTGCACCGCAGTCGGAATGAAATCTTTACACGCAGTTTCCACCCTTTTCACTTTTGGAGTAAAGAGACTTGTGATTTTACAAGTCTACTTGTGGTTGAGATAAATGCAAAAGAGAAATATGTTTCAGATCAAGAAAACCTGTATCTTTAGTGGAGAATGTCAAAATTTTACCATATCTATTCAAACTTATGAATATTCATCAATGAAATCCAGTGTTACTATGAGCTCCTTCCATCTGGTATCACAAATTTATCAAAGATTTTTCTCTGTATGAAACAAGTTATCAGCAGTCTCATCTTAATGTCCCAGGAAATGCAAATCCATGCTTGCTTTCTAATAGTACACCATCATACAAAATATGAATAATTGATGATTTTCCTACATCTATATGTAGCCAATATTTCAGGGTAAAGTAGGCAGAGCTAATCTTGCTAAAGGAGCTGACAAGGAGAGTGGCACATATTGTGAATGCACATAAATAGCAAGAGTCTCATGTCAATACACTGTTATGTGATTGCGTGTAGCAGCTTCTGCACGGAACACTGTCAGGTCTGCTAGGACTAAAGTTTCTCAGCTAATTCATTAAAATCTGCTACAACACTCAAGTTTGTGACACAGTGATCTAAACCAGTATTCACTTTGCTGACAAAAACTAAGCAGAAAAATGCTGGTGGATAACTTTTTTCATAATGAAAACTAAACAATTCTCCCTTCTACATAAAACATATGATGAAATGTAATGGCATTTTATTTAACACATATTAAAACGAGGCCACCACCACCATACTTGCATGCTCGCTTTGGAAATACAGCTATACAGAGGAAGTCAGATGCACGGCGTGGTATTTTCTTCACCGCTCGTGGCGTGAAGCGAGACAAGAGGACGGCAATGCGGTCATGCACAGTGCTAGATAGACTGTGGACTGATGTTCCTTGATCTGTACATGTATTTTGGCACTTTATAGTTGGAGAATGATGACATATCATACCACTTACTTGGCTGGTAACATTAGCAATATTTTTCGACTATGACATGATTAAATCTTTTACCTTCTAGGAGAAAAGGAATTCTGTAGTGTCTGTCCTGTTAGGCTAATATAATAGAACTAGCAAACTTGATGACACGTCTTTGAAATTAATAAACTTGTACACTTAATAAAGTTTTATGAATTGCACATAGTGTAATAATTGTGGTCATTAGAGTAATGTTAGTAAATGTTCCCACATCCCTATGAAGGAATAGCTGCATGTTAGAGATACAGTCAGAGCTGTATGCTGGATTTAACTTACTAAAACAGTTCAGTTTATTCAGTTTATTAAAACTGCTGCAGTTCAACACTAAAACTTATAATTACCAAATGACTTACATGTGAGAATTACTACTGTGAATTTTCATCAAAAGACAGATTCAAACTAAATGCAAACAGGTTGTTAAATCTAACACTGACTTAAATCCTCAGCTGAACAGCGGGTAGCGTTACAGGGTCCCTGGTTCGATCCTGAGCTCGGGTTACTGTCTGTACTGAGTTTCTGTGTGGGTTATCCGGTTTCCTCCCACCTCCAAAAAACATGCTGGGAGATGGACTGGCTGCTCTAAATTGCCCCAAGGTGTGAACGAGTGTGTGAATGTGTGTGTGCATGGACTGGTGTCCCATGCTGGGTGTATTCCTGGGATAGGCTCCTGATCAACTATGACCCTGACCACGATAAAGCATTTACAGAAGATGAATGAATAACAAACCTGATTAACACACAGCATGCTGATTTGAACACTTCACACATAAAGAGAGTGTGTTATTACTCACTGCGTTGGCCATCATATAGGAGATAGCAATGAGCTCCCTCGACTAGTCACCAGTTTTCCAGCCTCCTGTAGACAGAAAGACACAAACACACATGTCAGGAGTATAGATATGCAACACATTTACTGATAATAACTTTAGTAATAATACTGAGGAATGACAAAAGTGTGTCAGAAGAGAAAGCGTCTCTATAATGCACAGATGTATAAAAGGTTTGTATGCATGAGTGTGTGTGATTAAATACAGTAGGCTGTGTGTCGGTACAGTTGATATATACTACTTATAGCACAAAAACACAGATGCGTCAAATCAAGCAAGGAAATGAACGCAGCCAGATGTGTGTTTCAGCCTGACAATCTCCTTTCTTCAACATTTTTATAGTAAGTGAACTTCATTTGCATACACTGGTCACGGTCCGATATTTAAGAAGATTAATAAGTGACTCATATTAATGTAGCATATAAGGGTGCTCTCTGTGTCCTTATCTCATATTGCTGTGCGTATGACACTAATTATAGGTCATCAACTGACCAAACACTGTACTATTCTCACTACCAGAGAAATTAACACATCACTTATGCAAATGCTCTACATGCTACAATCTTCCATGGTGTGGGTTTGCACATGTGAATATAACCATGATGAGCTGGTTCTAAGATCATACATTTGTCTGAAAAAAGGGACATCCAAGCAGAAATCCAAAATCCTGAATATATATTTATATGCAAACCATCAAATATTGGTCACAGAAGATGATAAGAGCTGTATGTAATGATATGCATGTATGGTGGTCTGGGAAAACTTTAACTTTTGACAATTTTGACATCTTCTCCTAAATATAGTTTTAAAAATACAGGCTGAAATGAACACTAAAATATGTTTCTATTTTGCATGGATCTCACACAAAATTCAAGTTATTCATTCATTCATTCATTCATTCGTTTGTGACTTCAACTCCCAGGGATGCCACACCCAGGGAGTCCAAGAAATGGTTGGGAAGGATGGCATACTCTCTCTTCCTTGTCAATCAAAGTGACAAATAGCCAATCATGGGCTTCTGTGAGCTCATGTATATAGAAGAGGGTTATATTGCTTTCTTTTAGGTGTGTTGCATTGTGTTGAATTGTGATGTAGCATGAGCAGCAGTCCAAAAAGATGTGGTAGAAAAAAAAGAAGGAAAAAAAAAAGGTTTCGTTCCAGCTGAAGGAGCACCATTTTGACAGCTGGTATATGATTTGGCTGAGAGATATACCGTTTACATCGTTTACATATCTGTACCGCAGTATGAACACCTTACGGTATTGATACAGCAGACAGCCGTGGTATAAGCAGCCTGTTTAGTCATATACAGCAACATAGGTCACATGCACCCAGTGCGTACAGTGAAAGCTAGCCAATCACGAATGTCTCCTTGATTGAGTGAAGACAAAGTGTACACAAATTTCTGCGCTGTAGAAATGAGTGCAACTAAAGACAGCGGTATGGATTTGGTTCCAAAAACAAAAGCGTCCTCTGTTATTTGGAGATATTTTGGGAGGATATATTTAGGAAAGAGGATGTAGAAGAGAGCGAGGTGTTATGCAGGGCTTGCCTCGTCAAAGTTGGAACACAGAAAGGCAGCACATCGAACCTTTCCATCACCTTACATAACACCGCAAAGCACTGTATGAAGAGTGTCTTGCGACAGGGCCAGACCACACATCCTTTACCAAACTTAAGCAAGCGTTAATCCCGAATGCATTCAGTAGCATAACGTCATACGTGTCTACTTCTAAAAGGCCAAAACCTTCTACATCATTAAAGACATGGTTCCTGTATACGCTGTTATGAAAGAGGGCTTCCAGAAAATGCTTCGCATGCTAGATAAGAGATGCAAACTACCATCACAAACCTACTTTACTCAGGTCTTCATACCCGAACTTTACAGTAAGTGCGGGACAAGTGTTAATGCCGAGCTACAACAAGTGGAATATTTTGCCACCACCGCAGACTTATGGTCCAGCCAGACATCTGAACTTACAGTCCATTTTATCAATAAGGGACTTCAAACTCGATGCTTGCACACTTCTTTCAGGGACAACATAGCACACAGCATGAACGAAGCTTTAGCATCATGGGGCTCACCCGAGGAGCAACAAGTCTGCAGATAACACATCCAACATGATGAAGGCTCTCACTGTGAATAAATGGATGTGTCTTCAATGTTTCGGACACAGGCTACACCTGGCAATTAGTAGGCTTTCTTAAAACGTATACACTAAGCATATATTATTGTTTTAAACTAGACCGTTTTTATTTGCGTAAACTTGGGCTACACTACCATAGTATTACGGATAATTTTACATCGCTTTGTGTACTCTGTGTACTTTATAATTGCCATTCTTTGTGGCGTATAGGTCTAATTAAATACGCCCAAAAAAGACAAAAAAAAAAGGGCATGCTAGAAGTTGTCATTGTTGTCATTTTGTTTTAGACTTGCTGAAGGCTTGTTTCACTCCTAATTTAAACAGAAAATACATTTGGTTCTTTTGGATTGTTATTTATTACGTTAATTTAGCCTATTTGTTGTAAATGAAGACACTGTAGGCGATATTGTGATCCATCACTGGGCTTAATAAAATCTTTTTGAAGGTAACTGCATTTTCCAGATTCTTCTGTGATAAAATAATTATGCTACGTTTAACTATCACTTCAAACATCAAGTGTGAAGGCACAGTCATATTCATATTGTTGTTGAAGTATTTGGTAAAAACACTAAGGCGTGGCATTTTTGTCCCTATCGCACAGCCCTAGTATGTGATTACAAACTGATCTGAACTGATTATCTTGCGTAATATCTAACAACTTGGTCAAATCATGATATTCACTGTGTGAGGAAATCACACTTAGCTAGCAAGGTTTTAAGTATAGGCAGACTGTTTGTTAAACTGGCTCCTTACAGAACATGATCTCTGCAGAAAGACAGCAAGGCAAGATTAAAAACTCGTTTAGGTGAAAAATATGTATGGTTGTTAAAGCTGAGTTGAAAAATATATTACAGGCACAAAAACCCCCTAAAATTTGGACCTGTTTGTCTGTCAGAATTCAGGCACAGCCACACCCGATGGGTTTTCCCAAACTTCCTCGGGTTTCTAACAAATACAGGTAACAATCACAGAACGAAAATGGTTAACGTATTGAGATGTGAAAGAGTTGTGAAAAGTATGATACGTCAATAAACGTTTAGAGGCAGACAATATGGCTAAAATATCATGTGATAAATGATACTAAACACATTTTTCAGGATACACACATACTACAATTTCTAGTTTTGCCAAGGGAATAAATAGTGGGGGAAAAAATCTGAAATACTGTTAAAAAGATTGTAACATCCTACAAGTTATTCCTGCCAGTGATAGAAGCATTGAAGATACCTGCAATATTCTATACCAGAACACAATATACCGTGATATTGTCCTGCTTTAGTGATGTCTGAGATTACATAGTGATATATGAGAATAATTTTACAGCACTCAGCCCTAGCTGTTTAACAGGTTATACTTCATTACTACTGCTATTGTGTTTGCAAGCAAATTCATGACCTAGGCATTTATCTGCTAATGTAGCCCATTTAAATTTATGGCATACATGAATAATCATGAATGATACTCGTCAAATGTTACACTGTTTCTAAACAGATAAGAAAGTCATGCAAGACTTGCAAAACCTTACACACTTCCAGCAGAAAAAAAACAGCAGAGAAATGTCTAAACGTCTAAATATATAATGCAAATTCAGCCATCTGCAGTATAGATGTTCCCTAAAAGTCGTCAACATCTTGCTCCACTTCGATTATTCTGTTTGTGTGTCTTTCATGCACCTGCTGACTGTTTGCGACTGCGGCTGCACACCTGCTGTAGCCTCCGAGGCGGCATTTCACTCGCATTCAGCTAAAGCTCTACCTTTCCTGATAACGCACAACCTTCACAGTTCATGAAACAGACAACTTTCCATTGATAAAACAAATATAAATATTATATTAAAAACCGGATACACTAACTGAATAAAACTGACTTGAATATAGGGGTGAGCAATGTGGCATAATAAGAACGATATTAGAAAAGTCTTTTCACAATACAGGATATTTAGATTTGATTACATGCCACCACATCTGCAGGGCAAAAACAAAACAAAACAAACAAAAAAAATAACAATTTCAGTGATACTGGTGTTTAAAATAGAAAGCAAAAATTATTTTAAAAGAAAAAAAAACCCAAACATCCAATCAGCTAGCTGCTACAACTAGGGAACAATACTCTCAAAAATGAGCATTATGTAATCTACTGAGATATTAATATTGTCATATTGCCCAGGAATTCATTTTCCAAAATGCGTAGAATCAATATTATGGTTGAACCCTTGAATCTGGTGGTGCTGATTAATTTTCTTAAACAGGAGTTGTATAAACTCTTCGTGATTATTTCTGTAAGGAGATGGTTACTGAACAGGAAGGAGTCTCCAGTGTCAGCACTAACAGTCGGAGGTAAAGTTATTGCGTTAAGTTTAAGGAAACAGGACCATCTTTAGGCCTGAGGGCTTTGCAGTTTCTCAGTCACATGACAAGCTGCAATTTTTTTGTCTTCAAAACAGAAAGAAGAGGCAGGGGAGGTAATGACTGGTTATAGCTGTTATATACTGTAACCCAAGTGATAACAGCACCATTACATATAATTATAAATTATAAATACAAAAGCATATGTTGTTCTTTAATAAATAAATACTATAACAGCATGTCCTGTTATGTATTATTTCTTACTTAGCAAACTGATAATCATAAGCAATAAGCATAAAAATAAGCATAATAATCTGTAGTAGTTAGAATTACTCTGTCACTTGTACCCTTTCCCAAAAAATATGAAATACTGGGGGAATTATAAACCTATTTTTACACACATCTTGTTTTCATAACCCATGTATTCACGCAAACATGTGCACGCACACACACACAATTAGATTTTATTGAATTCTCAGTGATTGAGGAACAGCCCTACTGTCTCGTGTTTGCATCAAATTACAAGTAATCACATGTATAAAACACTGAGCACATTCTCTGCAGTGATGTAAGAGAAAATGAGGAAAGTAAGCAAACGTTTGTGTGCAAATATTTCACATCTGAACTGACTTTAGCACCAAAACTGAGCTGATCATATCCAATACCACACAGCACGACTGTGAGTAACTCTACAGATATTTTGATAATAGAAAAGTCTGGGATGATAAAATGCCACCCCAACCATGCCAAAAAAACAACAACAACAAAACAACCAAAAACGAAGAAAACTAGTTTCAGTCATTTTGGTATCATTGTGTACTTTCAATATCGCTATGATCGAATCCTAGAGTTTTCAGCAGAATATTAGTTTTTAGCAAACTAGTGGTTGGAAAGTAATTAGTGCACGACCTCATACTGATTGAATGCTAGCAAAGACAGTCCTTAATTGTCCGCAGTAGTTGGAATTACTTTGCCATCTTTATAAGTATCTTAATAATTATGTTTGCAGCCCAAGATGTCTGGTGATAATTCCAACAATTTAACAAAAGCTTAAAAAATTGAAAATAAATCACTTGTAAAAAGGAATGCAAATTGAAATGTTCGGTAAACGCAAAATGTCCAATTGGACTTTTTATCCAATTAGATGATCTCCTACTTTTTAAATCCCAGCCAACCATGTGTGCAAGTGTGCGCATGTGTGTGTTGTGTGAGAAAGAGAAAGAGCAGGAGAAACAGAGAGAGAGAGAGAGAGAGAGAGAGAGAGAGAGAGCGCGTGTCGCCGGTCGGTCTTGCTGAGGGAAGCCATGGGAGAGGCATTAAGCCGACAGCTGGTGAGCCTGCCTGTGTTGAAGGGGGAGATGAAAAGACCCTGCTGCCCCCCATATCCCATCAGACCCCTGCTGCAGTCCCACATAAAGGCCTTTTGTCCTGCGAGGGAGAGGCCGAATAGAGAAACCACAGAGTCCTTCAAAGTGGCTGCAGCTCTCCCTTTTTCCTCTATATCTTCCCTTTCCTTTATCATTCTCTAAGAAGATGTCCACCCCCCAAATGCAATTGAGCTCTGCACACAATGGGTTAAACGCATAGCTGCAAAGGACACGACACTCTGAGACAACTTGTTGCTGACTAAGAAGTGAAAGCAGGTGTAGAGTCAAGCAGTATGGGTTCAAACTAGATGTTTAGCATGCGTTACTGATGCAATTTTTCACCTTTATTACTGATTCCAAAGTTCACACTGCTCATCACCTCATTCCACACACAGCAAACAGCCTTCACAAAGAAACACGTGCAAGATTTTCAGCACTGTTTGCTTTCTTGCCTGGATTTATGATGTCAGTCAGTGCAACGGCAATCAGGTGTGTGCTTGTAAGACTTGATTTGCATTTAACACAAATAGTATCTCATTACAACTTATACATGATAATATACAGTCATGTGACACAGCTGCCACTTGAATTTGATGAATGTTTTACCTTGCCAAAAGAGAAAAATAAATTATTATCCAATCATATCAGGTTGCAAAGCCCTCACCCTGTTTCACACAAAAATACTTAGATTATGGGTTTTTAATTGCACTCTACTTCCATAATATGCAAAAATGAACTGAATATGGTATCTGCACTTCATGCTATATGGCAGAAGTTCTTAGAATGCACTTGGTTATGAGCTGTAAACTGGACATTAACATGTCTCACCACACTGAACCAAATGTGTTCAGACTGTGGAAAACACTCGCCTAAGCTAAATCTAGATTGAGACAAGAAGGATCCAGTAGAGTTACATTTGGTAATATAGCAGAAGTTGTAACAAACAGCAAAATCCAATAAGACTACAGTCCAATAGAGACAGCGCGACAGCCTCCTTCACATCTGGCATTAACACGCGTCCTGGCTGATCGGACAGCAAGTGGCCAGCGCCTCCAAGACACACTGTGATTCGAGCACTCAAACCACATTCGGAGGTGGTCTGGGACACATCTGGCCACATCACATTTAAATAGTGGATGTGAATGCGTCTCGATGCGTCCCAGACAGCAACAAAGGACCGCCTGATCAACTGCGTTATATATAGTGGTGTGAAAAAGTGTTGGCCTGATTTCCAATCTTTTTGCATGTTTGTCACACTTTAATGTTTCAGATCATCAAACAAATTTAAGTATTAGTCAAAGACAACACGAGTAAACACAAAACACAGTTTTTAAATGAAGGTTTTTATTATTAAGGGAAAACAAAATCCAAAACTACATGGCCCTGTGTGAGAAAGTGTTTGCCCCCTTAACCTAATAACTGGTTGGGCCACCCTTAGCAGCAACTACTGCAATCAAGCGTTTGCGATAACTTGCAATGAGTCTGTCACAGCGATGTGGAGGAATTCTGGTCCACCCATCTTTGCAGAATTGTTGTAATTCAGCCACATTGAAGGGTTTTCAAGCATGAACTGCCTTTTTAAGGTCATGCCACAGCATCTCAATAGGATTCAGGTCAGGACTTTGACTAGGCCACTCCAAAGTCTTCATTTTGTTTTTCTTCAGCCATTCAGAGGTGGACTTGCTGGTGTGTTTTGGATCATTGTCCTGCTGCAGAACCCAAGTTCGCTTCAGCTTGAGGTCAGGACAGATGGCCGGACATTCTCCTTCAGGATTTTTTTGGTAGACAGCAAAATTCATGGTTCCATTTATCACAGCAAGTCTTCCAGGTCCTGAAGCAGCAAAACAGCCCCAGACCATCACACTACCACCACCATATTTTACTGTTGGTATGATGTTCTTTTTCTGAAATGCAGTGTTACTTTTACGCCAGATGTAATGGGACACACACCTTCCAAAAAGTTCAACTTTTGACTCGTCAGTCCAAAGTCTTGGGGATCATCAAGATGTTTTCTGGCAAAACTGAGACGAGCCTTTATGTTCTTTTTGCACAGCAGCGGTTTCCGTCTTGGAGCTCTGCCATGCAGACCATTTTTGCCCAGTCTCTTTCTTATGGTGGAGTCATGAACATTGACCTTAACTGAGGCAAGTGAGGCCTGCAGTTCTCTGGATGTTGTTGTGGGGTCTTTTGTGACCTCTTGGATGAGTCGTCGCTGCGCTCTTGGGGTAATTTTGGTCGGCCGGCCACTCCTGGGAAGGTTCTCCACTGTTCCATGTTTTCGCCATTTGTGGATAATGGCTCTCACTGTGGTTCGCTGGAGTCCCAAACCTTTAGAAATGGCTTTATAACCTTTTCCAGACTGACAGATCTCAATTACTTTCTTTCTCATTTGTTTCTGAATTTCTTTGGATCTCGGCATGATGTCTAGCTTTTGAGGATCTTTTGGTCTATTTCACTTTGTCAGGCAGGTCCTATTTAAGTGATTTCTTGATTGCAAACAGGTGTGGCAGTAATCAGGCCTGAGTGTGGCTAGAGAAATTGAACTCAGGTGTGATAAACCACAGTTAAGTTATGTTTTAACGGGGGGGCAAACACTTTCTCACACAGGGCCATGTAGTTTTGGATTTTGCTTTCCCTTAATATTAAAAACCTTCACACACACACACACACACACACACAAAAAAAACATTGTATATAAAACAAATGGAAAATATGTAATCAGTGTGCGAGACTGTTAGGGAATCGTGCTAAAGGGTAGAGCGTTCAGTCGCTAGGTTAACGGATAAAGGCGACGCTATAACAACAGATACGAAAGCAGCTGCTTTTCATAGCTTCATCGTCTCATCTCTCATTCATTTTGAAGTTTTGTTAGCAGACCACACGATTAAATAAATAAATGCTGCAGAAGACTGAAGTAATAAATGTGTGTGACAGCCTTTCTGCAGCGGAAATGATGTATGAAATCCAATCACGACTAGTCACTGAAGACACATCCACAATGCCAGGCGTGAACAGCTATGTGTCTCGGCTGTCTACCTGTGATCCCATCACCCAGGATGCACGTTAACGCCAGGTGTGAACAGGGCCTTAAATATCACTGATTCTACCACTGGGCAATTTGACGATATGATACTGATATTGTCATAAATTACGTCACAATACATGTTTAAGCTGTGAAATGTTGGTGCAGTTGAACTCAATTGTCACAAATGGTAGCACATTAAAACTCTGTATCATAATACACACGATAATGTTAAACACCTGCCCGACTGAGCACATTCTGATTATTATTCATGATAAATATCACATCTATCATCAGCACTGAACTTACATACAGTAACAAGTCACTTATCGGACATTAACATCTATTTTGTGCAACCGTTTCATGTTTGTCCTCCTTGTTGCTTGTTTTGATGACCGGGATTCTTGAGATCTCATCATTTTAAAAAAAATCCAGACATTTAAAACACTTTTAACCGATTGATTTTAAAACTTTTCAGACTTTCCTCATTTTTAAAAGGTTGTAAACTGTCATGAACAGGTAAAAAAAAAAAAAAAAAAAAGATATATGATGTGTATTATTGTGTAGACAAAAAGAAAAGACTGATTTTATCCATAATTTTCCCAAAACCCAGCCTGGAAGTCAGTGCATTTAAATTCCTCAGACTCAAGAAATGGTGACAATTAAGTAAAAATCATTAAAAAAAATCTGATTATTTCTTAAATGTGGCACTACAGACTGGTTGGTCCATTTGTTCGTTCATTCGTCTTCTGTAAGCGCTTGTAAGGAGGATGAATCCGGAGCCCACCATGGGAATACTGAGCACGAGGCAGCAATATTCACCATGAATGGGACTGGCCCTTTCCTAGCAAGCCTTAATCTCATGATACATGTGATATGATTGTTTCTGTCATATCTGTGCCATTATAAAGAATATACACTACAGCTAAACCCTCTCATCATTCTGCCTACTTCACCGGCTCAAGGCTACTGACCTGGAAGAGGTGACTCTGTTAGATCTGCTGGAAAAGAACAATACTAACATGGGAGTGAAAAACGCTGGTCAAAGGCTCTCTCTGCTGGAGGTCACAGTCTGTTAGTCTAATCAGGGCTGAACCGGAGAGAAAAGGTTAACTAGAAGCTCTCCTCCACCACACAGTGAGTTCAGAAAGCATAAACTACGCTGGGTGGAGTGGGGGGTGAGTGTCAGAGCGTCCGAGTCCACCCTCACGCTCTCCACACAGTGACCCCCTCCATCTGTCACCAGTGCAGCACCATGGCAGTCTATCACCATGGCAACAGGGTCACTTAGTATGATCGTACAACAGAAATGCTCATCTGTGCATGTGTTTAAAAGCCTAAATGTACTGACAAGGCTTCAGATCCAATACAAATGCCCTAAATCTGCGTTCTGAAATTATTCACATCATCGTGAGGGCAGCTGAAGATTGGACTGGTTTCACAAGCTATTAATCTGAATCAGTAGTCAGCAGGAGGGCCTGAATAGCACGAGCTACACAGAGGACAGGGGAAGGACGGAGAGGACAATGGGTTTAGGATACATACCATGAAATCTCACATATCACGTGTGTGAGGTGGTCTGGGAAAACCCATCAGTATCGCTGTGGCTGAATTCTGGCAAACCATTAAAAATAAGATGAAAATCTGGTTTTGACCAAAATATGTTCTGACACCTCAACTTTAAAGAAATCATATATATATTTCACCAAAATGAAATGGAAACAGTTTTATTCACTTTTTATTCTTTCCTAGGCTTGCAAAGATGACATTGGGTAAAGAGCCAGCAGTCAATCTGCCTAAAGAAACCCTTCTAGCTACACCTAAGTGTGATTTCCTCACACAGCGAATGTCAGGCTTTGATCAAGTTGCTGGATAGCTACATGCTGTAGCAAAATGGAAATAAGCCTAATCAGTTCGGTTTGTAATCAGACACCGGCTGTCAAAAGGTGTGTTATGGAATCTTCAAACAGCATTTTCACTAAAATAGTATAACTTTCTTTGTGATCGAGATTTGTGCAAAAAAAATTAAACATTCCAGTTCAGGAAAGCCCACAACTTTCAGAACTATGTATAGTAGAAAAATGTCACCATTTGAAGGGTGTTTCCAGGCCAACACACACAGGACTATACTGGGAGACAGAAAAAAAGAGAAAGTGAAATATTCTGGAGAGCTACACAACATTTCTTGAGAAATTTCAGACAGATGGCTCACAGCAGCTGGACATGCAAGCTGTAAGAGTTCAAACTCAGTAGCGCTTTAGAAGCTCTTTGAATGTTCAGAAACACTTTTCATTTCTACAAGTCAGATTAGGTCTTCTGTGTGCCATGAGCAGCTCCATTGTAATCAGGTTTCATCAAGTGATTGTGACTGTCACACAGGTCAAGTTGCAATATCAACATATACGTAGCACTACAATCACCAAAACAACAATACACAGGCTATTTTAGTGCTCTAGCCTGTATTGTGTAGCCCTTCTTTAGAAATGACATACATTTAATATACCCTAGACATCTGATCTAATACCGAGTGTCAACATGAGATCAGTTCTGGATCAGCATCAGATCAGACTTTACATATTTTCTGATCCGCTCAAATAACATTTCATGCCTCTAGAGCATGTTGCACATGAATACAGGACGCAACTTTTCCTCAAGCCTAACGACAACGTACCTCAAATCTCTTGCAGAGAGTGGTGTGTTTACCTGTTCGGTGCAGTTCGTTTTGGCAGATGTGAACACAGCAATAAAACTCTGATATGGACCAAAATAAGCAGTCCAAGACTGACTGAGAGAAGTGATCTCAGTTCCCTTTCAAGTGAACTCTAGACTAGTTCAGCTGCAGCAAGAAAAGCGATTCGAACCCTGCATGGTCACGACTGCAGGAAACGAACCAAACATGCTGTGCATTTTTGGGTTGTGGCATTGTTTTTTTTTAATGAACTAGTTTTAAACTTGTTATTGTATTATTTAATCTTTTAATCCTTAATATTTTAATTCTTTGTGTTCTCCGTGATTTCGCAGACCTGCTTATCTTTCTCCATTACAGTATTTCTGTACAATAAATAAAAGAATTTTATGTTTTTAGCCCTATCCCCTCTTAAACGCCGTACAGCACCAATAGCTGTGGACTTGACCCAAGATGGCAGTATCAGTTATCGGCAAGGCTCGGGACTCTGTATCAGTATCAAAAATTGAAAAAGTGGGGACAGTGCATTCCTAATATTGACTGACATTTAATAATAAGCTCAAAATATCTCAAGGATTTAAGAGATAACTCATGGCAGAGAGTAGGAATAGAAGTAAATGTTATTAGAGTGAGTCAACTACAGCAGGCCCAAAATTGGTTCTGGTTTATTTGAACATTCTGTAAATATCTCCGTCTAACATCACTGTATCATCTGGTAAGATACGGTCCACAAACACAGCCAAAGGAAAAGCTCTAATGCATGTTCCAAGCAAAATCCAAACAACAGCCTGGGTACAATTTTTATTTCCCAATATTCTCAGGACAATACACAGTGCCCTAAAGGTCTTAACTGACGCGCACAATCACAAAGTTTTCCCCCTCCACAAGTACAATTGCATCACATGGGTCTGAAGCAGCCAGGAAACTCACCGCTGGAGCTTCTGTTTCCCAGAATGGAATAAGTAATGTTGCAAGGTGAAGGGAGGATATGTTCTGCTTCTCAGCGCCGACTCGTATGCGCACGCTCACGCCAAAACAGCACAGTGTCTCATGGGACACGTTACAGTGACACAATGGAGTACACAGCACTGAGCTCAACAGCTGTGAAATGGCGCCAAAAGGGACGCATAAGGCTTCCTCTGGCCTGCTGTCATTCCCACACAAATGCACAGTTCCAAAGCTTTACATGATTTGCACAAAAAAAAATCTTAGATGGAAATAAGCCACAAGGCAGTAAAATTCGAGCAGCTGCTCAGTAAAGTGTTTAGGGAAGTTTATGCACCAAGAGGCTCACTTGGGCCATATTCTAGCACAAATGAGACACAAATGGACACGATCCCAAGGTGGCAAGTAGCAGAGAGGGTTGGGCACCTGTCACACAGACACTATGAGCTCCTGGTGGGGGTCTCGTTTTCCCTCGCCTCTACACGAGGGATTAAATGTGCAGGCCGTCTGCAAGGGATCACCAGATGTCTGCTTTAAATCTCACAATCTGTACAGGAAGCTAACAAGCCAAAGGCATTACAACAACTATATTCAGACTTGCAGGTCCTCAATGACCACAACGGCTTAATTAATAAATAATAAAAAAAAAAGATTAACATCTTCATGTGTATATTTTCAGCAGTGTTGGTGCTGGAACCCTATTAACTGGAACCAGGAGCTACATGTAGACAAAATCATGTCCCTTCTTCCTGAAAACCATTCAAATGAGGTTACATTTTAAATTCTGTCCAGCAGGAAACTGTATGATTGTCACTAATAGATCTTCTCAGACTCAGGTTTTTAAATTATGTTGTAAAGCTCAGACTTTACTACTGACAATGATCGTAATTTTCCTGAACAAACTCTATAGCTGTATGGTGGTATCTGCTGGTTGGCTGAAAGTTTGCACCAAGGTTTGCTGTGACATGGTTAGCTTTAATCAACAACAAACAGAGCAAAGGAACAAATAGGGGTTCACAACACTGAAAATATTCCTGTCCTGCATCTGAGAGTATTTTGAAATCTCACACAAACACAGCTTGCTTTTTTTTTTTTTAAATTTCCTAGATCATTAACAGTCCAAGAAGAAGTCATGCCACCACATTTGCCTAATAGATGCTCAAAGAACTCAAAAGGATCGCTGTATTAAATCAACTACCAAAAAGGTACAATAAACATTTCTAGAAGGTGTAGAATAAAACATGTCCAAAAATAATAAATGGATTAATCTTAAAAAAAAAAAAATCATAGTTGCAGACTAGCGAAAGAAAAAAATATCAGCCAGACTGCTCAAAAGCTCATTAGTCAATAGTTAAGCACTGAGATGAACAAAAACATGCCTAAAAATAAAAGAAAGCAAAGGCTTTGAACATACCCAAGGGTTATATAGGCGCTTTCACATTACGCCAGGAGATGATGTCAATAAAATCCTTGACCAATTACTCAAAATTCAATTCAATGAAAAACAGGCTTCCTGTAAAACAATAGAGCTTTGAGACTTCTGCTTTCAAATACAATGTCATGCACATCAGAGAAAAAAGTAACCTCAGTTGGTATAAACAAATCATTCACGTCGACCCGACGCTGGCTTCCTCCTCCTACGCTTCTGGCTTCCAAGTCTTCAATCAACAACCACCATGGAATCTGTTTTAGGGTAATCAACAACCTGGAGCCTTTTTTAACTGAAGGGTGTATTCTGTAGTGTTACTATATAATGTGGCGAGGGTACTGTGCAGTTTTATTTTAGAACATGTAAGAGTTCGAATGATTTGTTGTGATGTCCCATGATTCCTCAGTACAGTATAAGATTATACCATGTACAATTCACAGCTACTGTATGAGCGGTTAAATTAAAATGCAGAGAGATGCTACACTTACTAGTTCATGTTCAGCATGAGTAATAAAATACTTATGTTTGACATATATCTTATTGTTGTATTACTGTACAGAATCCATACGAACGCTCAAGCAAAACAATCAAACACTCAAGAAAGCTCAATAAAACTTGCCATCTTAATGAGCTCTAATGAGAATGACAAGGGTTAGGAATATACCCATATCATTTTTCCATTTTTAATACAACACACTATAAAGGCTTTGAGGACTGGATACCAGATACAGATCCTATACTGACATTCTTAGTAATAAAGCCGAATGTTTGCCCAATGTCTGCTGAACGTCTGGAAGCTGGTGTAAACGTCATTACATTGCATAAAACGTCACGTGGTGATGACACCATACTTTGTGTTCTCTGTATAAGAGTGTCTCTAAAATTATACACACATACACACATATACATATACATATTATATATATCAGATTTGACTGGATATCGATCACGATTTCCCTGATTGGGATTTGATGCTTGATCTCAATTTGTTGCTCAATCTTCCACTGGATCAAATTCACTCCTATAATGTAGCCTCTACAGAGTGTCCCAAAAGTCTCCATACATTGGGGAAATGAACGCTTTTTAACCAAAATGTCTTCCAAAATTTTTCATACTTAGTCTATATTAGATAGTTTTTTTCAGACTGCCTTTAAGAATACCTTTGAAAAAAAAAAACAAAAAAAAAAAAAACATATTGAAATCATTCTCATGGCTTGATTGGGAAGCTGTCGCAAGGTTGCAATGGACTTTAACAGGAAACATGACAAGCACATCACACACGACACAGTTGCCAAATTTATTAAGAGATTCAAAAAGACTGGAAGTGTTGTGGACCAACCGAGAAGTGGATGTCCATGAACATGCACTGGCGAAAGCACAACCTACATGGTGCTGGCATACACTGTATTATGTATGGAGACTTTTTGGACACCCTGTAGTGGGAATATTTAAAATAACCACTGTCTGTGCTAAATTAATATAAATAGCATTTACATTACAGAAAAGTGCTTCTAGACACTAGAAGATTCTTTAGACTGCCTATCCTACTTTTTTTTTTTTTTTTTTATGAAAATGAAAAGACTAACATACCATTTGGGGGGAAAGAAATACAGAATACTAAGAACCTTTAAGAGCATTTTAACAATATTTTAACCAGATTATATGGTTTTAAATAAGCATTCTGGATGCATAATCATATTGTAATCATCTCATACTGACCCGGTCACAGTGTAGATACAATCACACTACTGTCTCTTTTTTTTTTAATAAATATGGCAGCTTTAAGCAACTAAACCAGGGGGAAGGGGGGTAGATATTTATGAAATGGCCCTGAGTCAGCTGGTATTCACCTAAAAATGCCCCTACAGAAGGAAGTCTGAATACTAATAGAGCGACATGGTGAGATATGGATATAGATATAGATATATAAATATAGGCATGCACCTTCTCCTCAAGGTCAAGTCGCTGAAATAACCCATCTGCTCCAGGACATGAGAGCAAACTCTAGTCAGCATGCCCGTGTCCACACACAGCACACACCATGAGCGGAAATGTGCAAATTGCAAAGTTTACAGAACAACGCCCGGCTGAAACAAGAGCTCAGGCACTTTGCTTTCAGTATTGCGTGGCGCGTGCAAGCACTGAGCCCTGCGCCAGCACACACAGCAGCTCACGAGCACAGGCTTTTCCTCAACTTCACTGCTGTGCACTGGACCACAGGGATACCATGACAGCGCTTTACCCGGTGCTGCTCAGCTCCCAGCTAGTTTACTTCACACAATAAACCCTGAGAAGCAGCTTTAACTCTCATACTTGTGTATTTTGCAATAATATCTAACTTTTTTCCTCCACTTGTTGTAGCCAGCTTCTTATTTTGCTATGCATCAAGCACACACTGACTGATTTCCCATTCAGTTGCATTCAGTTGGAGCTTTGCAAAGTCAAGTACAATCATGGAAATTAGCGCTAGCCAGTAGTAGGCGTTCATTCCAAAATGTACACACTATATTTCCTTTGAATTAATCTCGATTTCGCACAGAAATTTCACACTAAGCTCACTCAAGCTGCGAGCTGATGATAAGCGCGCGAGCACTTTTCCATACAAGCTGTGCTTTAAACACTCTCTGAACTTCTGCCACTGTTCATATTCTCCACAAAACATATCATTACCTCTACTGGAATCCGCAGCCTCGACTGGAAATATCCTAAAAACTCGGAGCAAAATTAGCAAATTAAAAATATATATCTCACTACGCAGAACTGTATGTTTGACAGGGACAGCTCGAACTCCTCCGGCCCTCGCTTTACTTCCTGAGTGCCGAACTCTGCACCCAAGCTTGGCGGTGGGAGCAAGCCGTCCTCTCTGATTGGTTACACCCGCCCATGACGTAGAACCCTGTCTATGAGATGATTGGATAATCCACAATGAGACCGGCCCTCACAACTCGCTCGACGCACAAAGAAGTCGCGTGCGGTGGAAGTGATCGAGTAAATAAAGGCTGAATCCCGATATAGGTGCCCTACACAGGGGGTGAAATAATAGCTGTAACATCCTAACTAGTGACCTATAAATTAAACTCCGAGTCAATTGGGATTCTGCCAAAGTAATTTAAAAATCTTCATGGCTGAATTGAATTAGTTGAAAAAGACAAAGAAGGGACTGAGGAGCAATGCGTTTTTTGTTTTTTTTTTGTATGGAAAGTCGGTCATTTTAATAAACTTTGATTTATCAGCGCACATAAAGCGTTCAAGTTACATTTTACTAAAAGAGAGAACGTACAAAAGTGAAATTAAAACCCTGTATATTCATTTGCTTCAAGTGCTATACTGACCAAACATATCTTACCAAACATAGCCACTAGAAAAGAGTCTATTCATTAGGGAGACATGTTCAGCTGCCAGTTTATTAGGTATACCTAGCTTTATCTACACTCAACTGGGATTTTTATCTCACATACACACACACACACACACACAACATAAAGGCACTATGTGTACAGTTATTGACTGGGGCCCATCTGTTGCCCTCCTCTGAAAACCCCATCCTCCTATCCCCTCCCTGAAAACAGAGCATCACATAAGACCACTGCCAAGATACCATTCAGCTGACTCCATGATTGTGGTGCCATAGAGCAATCAGCATTGAATCTTAAAAAAAAAAAAAATTGTATTTAACCATGCTATCTATTTCAGTCAACATTATCACATTTTTTTTGCTTCTTCTTCTTTTCTTTTTCTTTCTTTTTTTTTTTAACAAGGGTACTTTGCTGACAAAATGTTAACTAGCACCCATGTTAATGGCATAATGGCATTACAGGAATTCTAATGAGCTACTTTGCTTATATTTTAAATCCATTATTTTAGTTTCAACCTAGAAGTTGGGGAACAGGGTTGTACTTTCAAACTGACTTTGTCAGCCAAGATCATTGAAAATAAAGAAAAGAATGAAAGAACATCTTTATTTTCTTCCCATGATCTTTCAGAAATTTGGATGATGCAACTTCCTGTTGAATATGTGACTTGTGAAATAATCAATTTCACACGGCTGAATATGTTCGGGTAATAAGGTTGAGTTGTTGACAAAACTAAAATGTAGATTTTTCATGAACTATAATGGATTTCAAGCACGAGGTGTTAAAAGGACTCTCGCATTAATAAAAAAAATAAGAATCTACTGAAATATTTTAATGATTAGCTTGCAAGGTAAAGTGTAGTTATAGTGGTCCTGGATAGGCAAAAATACTGTTTCTTAACTGATGTAGATAGGTTTTATTAATGTTTTATTAAAGAGATTGAAGCATGCACATAGATTTTTGTGCAAGACACTTTACCTATGTTTAAAATGTCTTTTACCTTTACTTAAGATATATATTTGTAAATGTAATGTCAGTGGAACACGAATGGCATCCCAGTTTGTCTTGTGGACAGTGGTAGCTTAGTGGTTAAGACGTTGGACTTCTGGGCCTTTAAGCAACCCTCAATATAAAAATATAAATGAGATAAATGTAAGTCACTCTGGATAAGGGCGTCTGCCAAATGCCATAAATGTAATGTAATATCTGGTGGACAGCATGCCAGTCACATGACAGTCACATGATGGTGGGAAGATTGTGGGTGTTATACTGGTAAGAACATATCCCTTGAAGTAAAGGTGCTGGGATTTTTAAACACAATAATGTCACCTACAAAGTGGCCACTCAGTGTTCGGGATGGTAGGCCACTAGGAGTGAACACTTCAATAACCTCTTTTAATCTACAGAAACGGTTCACGTGACAGTTTACTAGCTGGGAGGAAGGACGTGGCTATTAAAGCCATGCACATTACTTTATTTTCCATTACTTTATTGCAGAGATGCTTTACTTGCTTTGTTAAGTCTTTCCAGGCTGTGACTGGAGGAGGTAATCTGCTAATGTGTGATGTAGCCTGAATAGCTATAAAAGAGAAGATTTGAATGAAAACTGTGCTGGATGTAAAGGCATACTGTTTAATTATGTCTAAAAAGAACAATAGCGTTAGGTGTACAGAATACAATCATCCATCTCTTATTGCATTAGAGCGCAGTAAACAACACAGAATGAAGCAATTCAAAGTTCTTCCTCCTGAGAGGGAAAAAAAGGTGACTACGCCTTTGACAGAATGCAGAAAGAGTAAGTGGAGGCAGATTGGTAGACTGATAAGTACTTTGGGAGAGAAACCACAGGGAGCTTGCAGTTTCTTGAGGTACATACACCTGCAATTTGTGACCCTGTTTTGACACAATTTAACCAAGATAATACTAAAGACTCAAATACTTTATTCTTTGAAAGTCTAGTGTTGCCATGTGAAACTTTATAGTGCATATTTTTTTCTGTACACATTTACAAACTTAGTTTAAGCTACTTCATGTGCTTTCTAAGTAACACTTTTGTTTGGGATTTGCTCCCTGCTTGTGTGAACAGCAGCTTATAAACTGGGAATAAATGCAGCTTTTTTCAGAAGTCAGTACAGAACTTTCAGCAAGCAGAGCATTGTAATGTAGAAAACCATAGCACCCAATTTTCTGCTGTCACGATGTGGATATGCATGAATGGTTTAGTTAAAGAGATCCACAGCAGAACCCTGTGTATGGAATAAAACACTTGTGGGCATGCCGTTATAGGCAAATAATCAACGGTAGACTAGTGTGATGCATCCTGATGCAAAGCACAGGCACGTTACCACCTACAAGTTCATTATCTTCCTATAACAGTACTTTTAACTACAAAGTGTTTCATTCATCTTATACCAACAATTACAATTGATTATTTATTAAAGAATGATGTCACACTTATTTTTAAAAATCAATTTATAGTTACATATTGTACATGTTTTTCATGTTATTGGCAGTATATTTAACCTTTTAACGTAGCTTTTAAATAGTAATCTTTTATAGGTGATTATTTTGTATAAACATCAGAAATAATGTTTCTTTTATCTGTGCCTGGAGTTCAGTTTCACACCATTCTGTACAAACTCTAGAGAATGTTGTGTGTGAAATTCCCAGGAGATCAGCAGTTTATGAAATACTCAAACCAGCCCATCTGGTACCAACACACCTTTTCTTCATTCTGGTGTTGGACGAGTATATTACCTGAAGCTCTTGACCTGTATCTGCATGATTTTTTTGCATTGTACTGCTGCCACATATTCCTAATAACAGGTGTTCCTAATAAAGTGGACAGTGAGTGTATGTGTAACTAACGACAAAGACAGTTTTTTATAACCATTTTTCCCATCTTTACCAAAGATGTGCCAATAATTCTGCAGCTGACTGTAAATTAGAGTGCTGTAACAAGTATTGGTCTGATCATCATTCAAAGTTTTTAATGCAACTACATAAAAGTGAACCTTAGTTTGGAACTGCATAGTTGTAAAAAAAAATAAAAATAAAATAATAATAATAATAATAATAAAAATAAAATAAAAAATTAATAAAACAATAAAAAGCTTGGGCAATAAGGAAGCTTTTGTGCTGTTCAACTGGGCTAATTCTCTGTGCCAATATATAATTTAAATAAATAAAAAATAAATAATAAGTCATCATAGACAATAAGACATCAAAGTCACCCTAAATACTAATATTTTCTTTTGCTATAAATACTACTTTATAAAAATAGAGTCTTGAGTCACAGAATGCCAAAATGGGACCGAGCGGTAATCTTCTCCAAAAATGAATGTCTCCATCTAATGTATAGACACAGGAACTACACTCCACAGCGCCACCTTGTTTGCAAAGTGTCATATCAAATACTAAACTCATTTACAAATACTGTATATACCCAATTAATTCACATCCCTAATAATGTATCTTGCATTGAGCATAAGATTAGCTGTCTCTACAGCAACATTCAAGGCATTGAGCTTGGCAGTGAATGAGTCCAACAATCTTGGTTGATCATCAGATTTGATGGGTGCAGGCAGGAAGGAGTGATGCACTGTCTTCAGAGAAATATTAAGAAAGATCTTCTCCAGATCTGCTCTTTCCTTTACCAGGCCACAGCAGCAGGGGTGTAAGGTTGTGGTTTGTGAGTGTGCATCCTCTTCTGTAACCCAGCAATGAGCATGAGTCAAGTCCATGAGGAAGTGCTGGTCATCATGGTCTAAAGAAAGAGCCACAGAGTGCAGAGAGCAGCAGAACGCCTCTGTAGCGAGGAGGAACTCTGCACGTGAGCACTTTACAGATAAGGCTGCTTCACTGGCCTTAGACTCACTCTGTGGGGAATATAACAGATTAAATACAGTATATACACTCGTAAATGCATGGAGTGGCTGAAGAAATGGAAAAAAAATGCTATTTGAGGAACAGGACACTTGTGTCAGAGGGTCAGATGCACTTTGGTCAGAGCATGCATTTTATATCGAACTTTTTATTAAATACAAACATGTGCTCACCGTGTGTTTTATGTAAGCAGACAACACTGTTTCTGTACAGCCTCCTCCAATCAGCGCATAAGGCTCCTTAAGAGTCAGTCGCAGCACATGCTCTGCTCTCTGACACGTCACCTTCAAAACAACGCAGTGAAAAAACAAGGCCACAGAAAAGCACTCAGTTATTTATTTAGAAGCTGTAAAGAAGCGGTATAGAGGTGCGTAGTTTTTTGTCGGTCAAGCTCAGATACTTGACAGACAAAATGGGTGAGTCCATTCACGAAAACGAATTAAACTTATAGAAAACTACAAACGTGCAAAAGGAAACAACAGCCACATGTGCAGCAGCTTTGCAAGAAGTTATGTATATATCAGCTGCATTGTGGTTTTTCTGTACTGCAGCAGGGACTTGATTTAAAAACCCCCACTCTTTCTCATTTATAGCCTGCCGGTAAACCTGCCACCACTACCTGCCTACTAAACTATACATTTACAAAACCTGATTTTCTGTGATCTCTCACTAGAGTCTGAAATGAGCGTCTAGGTGAGTGTGTCTGAAACAAAGCCTAAAATAATTACCATTAAACCTGATGCATTTCTTTTTTTCCTCAGTAACTTTTAGTACATATACATAAGACAAAATCTGTTTATGCTTTTCCATTATGGAGTATGTTTTGCAGATTAATAAGATTCCATTTAATTTTAATCCATTTTAAAGAAAAGCTATAAACATTACAAAATAAGGAAAAAGTTTGAGTCTGAATACTTTCTGAAGGTGCCTTTAAAAAGAATTTCCAATACACTAGCACTGATTAACCTTGAGCTCCTCTAACATCGTTTCGTTCCTGTGACAGAGCACCATTGTGCTAACGGCTGCCTCTCCAGATGGAAGGAGCTGGAGAAGCTCTTTAGATGCAATGCGGTGCAGATGGAGTCCCCCGAGCTGTCCATATGCTTTGGCTGGAACTGGGGAGCAGATAGACGCCATAATCAGAGCACCTGAAACACACAGAAGAGTTGTGAAGTGCTTGTAAATGGGGAGGAGCTATGTTATAAACTTCATAAACACTAACATTACTCTCAATAGGTCTCTGCGAAAAGGTCTTGGGGTTGCAGGATGAGCTTTTTGGGCAGAAAAAAAAAGTTTTTCATGAATGCTTAGTATTCTAGTAAAGACATTTCAGCACTTGTGTAACAGCATTCTAAAAATGGCTGTAAATAAAATACGATTAGAGCAAAAGCCCTATTCAGAGTCAGGTATATGATATTAAGGCAAGACATCTGTAGAAACAACAATTTTGGTCACATCAATCATTTTATCAATCATCATATCAGATTTCTGGACAAACTGCATCTAACATTATCTGAAATGCAACTCTGAAGAGTTTAAGCTCCGCCCACTCATCATATTCACATCATGCAGGATCCTATATCCTTCAAAGGCTTGTTTCCTGATAAATGTCATTATGTGTCATTATTTCCTTAATAAACAATATAACCCACACTAAACCACACTGTACTTTTAAAAAGATTTAAAATTAAAAGCTCTCAAAATAAAATTTCTTTTTGATATATTCAGAACAACAACAACAACAAAATCTCTGTTTCTAATTGACCCACGTCCTCAAAATGTCTTCACAGTGAAGTGAATATTTCATTTCTAACATCAGCAGATTACATTTCTAGGTTCATTAAGTACACAAATGTATTCATATTTAATTAGAAAAACCCTCATTTGCATAAATAAATGTAAATTTTTAAAAAAAATCTAACATATTTATTGTTTAGGTAAAAATTACCCTATTCACCTGTAATATGTTGCTTAATATATCACTATTTGTTTTTGTTACATAAAACATTATGGTTCACTACCTTTCCTTATAGTATTACTGTGACGTGCCTTGAATATTTTATTCACTATTTTTATGTCAAAGCGACTAATAGCTACAGATATCCAGGCTGGAGAAAGATAGCCTCTCCCCCAACTCACATCTTCAATCACTCACTCTCTAAGTAACTTTTGCCTTGTTTACACACATACACAGAGCAAACACATCATAAATGCTGCTATCATAGTGCAGTATACAGCCACTGGAGGCAACTGGCTGTACAAATTGTATTTTATGTTTTTATTATATTGCTGGTTATTTATTGTTATTGTGATCTGTTGTTTGTTATCTGTGTTATTTGTAGTTTTTAATTGTTTATTGCCTATTTTCTATGTCTTATCTTTGTCTGAGGCTAAGACTTTTGCTGAGAGAACTGCACAAGAGTTCCAATGCCCATGTATTCCTGTACATGTGCAAACTGCAAATAAAGATCTTGAATCACGAAAAGCAGCAAGAAAAAACAAAAATGACTTTGACCTGTCATTTGGGCAATTGGCTCGATTAGGGCAAGTCCGAGCCGCTCGATAACCACCAGTCCACGTTCCTTCAAGTACTGCTGCAGCACTGGGTGAATCACCTTCTGACATGCAAACACTCCCACACCGTCCTGAACCACTCTCTCGCCGAGCTTCAACAGCTGCTCCAAGACGACCTTCTCAGGATTTATTCCCACTTGGATCTCTAAAGCCGCTTCTCCAATTTCAGAGCAGTCACCTGACAGAGAAGTGCCAAATAACACAATCTTACAGGGACCTGGATTACGGTTCTTCAGATCCACCGACTGCAGAATGGGCACTTCGACTAGTAATCCAGGGAAAACTGCAGAATCACTCACCGGTGGTCCTTCTAAGGTCACAACCAGCGTTCTTCCAAAGATGTTGGATGAAGTAGAAGGAACAGACCGAAGGAAGGCCTGCACAATCAGAGAGGCGATATGTTGTGATTCCTCAGGGTTGAGCATGCAGGCTGGTTTGCTAGTGATCGCGGTATGAGCTAAAGTGATGAGTGATCGAATACTGCTGAAGTCCACCTGAACCTTACAGCCACAATCATCTGCATTGAGATACCTGTTGCACTCTTCTAACAAGTATTTATACACTCGACTTGCCACAGCAGACCCAAGTCCCAACCTCTTGCCATTTTCAATGAGGCCAAGGCAAAAGACTCCTGTCAATGAAAATAAAACAGGATAATAGGTTATGCATGTCTCACATCAATCCAGTCACATGTACAAGAAATTCATAGTGTGTGGCTTTCCATTGGAACGGTGCCGTTTTCGAAATGTACTGATTGTTGCGGAAAAACTTTTTTTGTTGCATAATGGGCCAAACTATAGTTAAAGCAGTTTGGAGGCATTTACAACATGCTTCTGAACCACTATATAAGCTCCTGGATTTAGATACAGAGAACAAGCTCATGGATTTAATGATCATGTGACCTCATTGGCTACAATTGGATCATGTAGCCAGTCACTGTATAAAAAACTGGTCATAGTTCAGCGACTGCAGTTTTCTAAGTAGTTCAGCTTCTCTGGTGCGTCCTATTCAATCACAGTACGGGATGTTTTCACCAAATTTTATACATTTATATTTTCATTATTTTACCTCCATTGCTCATGCAGTTACGAAACGAACGACAGTTCTTAATTAAAAAAAGCTGTCGACAAAAAACCTAATGTTTAAAGATGACTGGACAGAGAAGTATGCATTTATTCTCTCGGCATCAAGCTCAGTACTCATCTGTTCAGAGTCCATGACATTAAGTGTCAATTCACCACTAAAAACCAAAACATTAACCACTTAGGACTGTCTTATTTATACCCATAAACTAATCATTAGACATTAAAATGCACGTATTGTTGCCATTGAGGCACATTAGTTGCTTAGCCAGACCTTTATAGGCAAGGAATCTTATGTATGTGGACTTGTACAATTTTAGTTGAAGTCTCCTGACTTAGAACATTGATCTGAACGAAAGCTTCAGATCAATGTTAGTGATTCATTTATTAAATTTCCATTTTTCCATTTTACAATACCAACAAAACCCCTAAGAAACAGCTGATACCTGATAGTTATTCAGTAACGACACTCTTCTAGTAACCAAGCTGACTGTCCACAGGCTTTTTTTTTTTTTAGCGCTTTTAACAATAGACATTGTTAAAAGGCAATGCAGCTTTACAGAAATCCGGATGTAGATTTATATTTAGATCCTAATGAGCAAGCCAGAGGCGACGGCGGTAAGGGAAAAAAAAAACTCCTGGAGACAACATGAGGAAGAAACCTTGAGAGGAAGCACAATTCTCATCTGTGTGACACCAGATTATAATCTGGGATTATAAATCATTACTCTTCTACTGCACATGTACTGAAAGGATGTCTTTATGATTACAGAGGCAGTTCTTAGGTAAAGATTTGCAGTATCCATGTGAGATTCTGTACTAATGAAATGGTGACACTTGTGCATCAAATGCTTTTGGGAAGTGCATGATTTTAAGATTGTACTGAAAGGATGCTCAGTATGAGCAGCGACAGTCTTTATGATTACAGAGGCAGTTCTTAGGTAAAGGTTTACAGTATCCAGTATGAGCAGCGACAGTCTTTATGATTACAGAGGCAGTTCTTAGGTAAAGGTTTACAGTATCCATGTGAGATTATTCACTGATGAAAGGGTGACACTTGTGCATCAAATGCTTTTGGGAAGTGCATGATTTTAAGATTAAGATCTTTATGGTTAAAGATTATGAATCAAACAGGATAAAAAGACATGAGAGGATGTGATTCAGCTGATCAGAGGTCCTGTTAGAATGGCCAGTCTTGCAGAAACTGGCTTGCTGGGAAAGGAGCAGTAAGTAAGTGAAATGTACCTGTAAACAACCCGCAGTCGCTGAATCTCGAGCTGTGATCCAAGATGGCTGCAGAGATCAGTCTGATCAGCGGCTCTGAGAAAGCCATTGCTCTGAGCAGTACAGCTGAGGTGGATGTGATCTGAACCTGTCCCCCGACACTGTTGTGAATTTGTTTTAATCTGCCACGTGGGCCATAACAAGAGCTCAGCGCGTGCCGCATCACTGCTAGCTTGTGGCTCATCTCATCATCAGTGAGAGGCTCATCCGTGCACACAGAGGGCTTCTTCTTACAAACACGAGACATCGTTTTACAGCAGCTTTACAAACTGTAAACTCCAGCTGGCTTAGCTTACACTTGCATATACAACCACTAGTGCATTATACAGGATGATTTATTTGCAGGATTTGCAGCTGTCAAGGATAATAACCTGCAGTGTTTATGGTTCTTCTTCTTCTTTAGTATGTAAAGGCAGTTAGCAAACCCCTTTCTGTGCATTACCGCCACCCACTGGTCTGGAGTGTGGACTAGTTCAGCTTACAGTAATGTGACAGCAAAACATACACACATCAGCCATTACATTAAAACCACAGACAAGTGAAGTGAGTAACATTATCTCATTACAAGGCACCTGTCAAGGGTTGAGATATATTAGGCAGTAAGTGACCAGTCGGTTCTCAAAGTTGATGTGTTGGAAGCAGGAAAAATGGGCAAGCGTAAGGATTAGAGAGACTTTGACAACGGCCAAATTGTGATGGCTAGACGACTGGGTCAGAGCATCTTTAAAACGGCAGGTCTTCTGGGGTGTTCCTGGTGTGCAGTGGTTAATACCTACAAAAAGTGGTCCAAGAAAGGACAACTGGTGAACTGGCGACAGGGTCATGGGCACCCAAAGCTCGTTGATGCACAGGGGGGAGTGAAGGCTAGTCTGTCTGGTCCGAACCCACAGAAGAGCTACTGTAACACAAATTGCTGAAAAAGTTAATGCTGGCTATGATAGAAAGGTGTCAGAACACACAGTGAATCGCAGCTTGCTGCTTATGGGGCTGTGTAGCTGCAGACCGGTCAGAGTGGCCATGCTGACCCCTGTCCACTGCTGAAAGCACCTACAATCAGCACATGAGCATCAGAACTGGACCGTGGAGCAATGGAAGAAGGTGGCCTGGTCTACTGAATCACATTTTCTTTTATATCATGTGGATGGCCGGGTGCGTGTGCGTCACTTACATGGGGAAGGGATGGCACCAGGGTGCACTATGGGAAGAAGGCAAGTGAGCAGAGGCAGTGTGATGCTCTGGGCAATGTTCTGGTTGTTGTGGTTGTAATGTTATGGCTGATCGGTGTAGAAGAGTTGGGGAAGAAAAACCCCTCAAATTTAAAACAATTAAAAATTAATCAGTTCAGTTATTTTTTAAAAATACCAAAATGGCAGTTATAATTTTGAAGATTTTGAAGATAAATATCAGATAATTGGTTTGATTAAACAAGCATAAGAATGCAAAAATACATTTTAAAACAATAAATTGTCAATACATATTAGTCTGTCCTACTACATGCAAAAACTCAGGGCTGCCTATTTCTTTTCAGTCCTTGATACACATGACAACTTTAAAAAGCGCGGGAAATGTTTTTCTCACACGTTTGTCCAACTGACTGAAATAAATGATCCCGGCTGCTATGGATGTTTTTGTTTTAAAGCATGCAAGTGTTAAATGCAATGACTATATATGAACAGACAGCATGGCATCATTTACTCCCACTGTGCAGTTTCGAACCCTTTTTTGGTTGAATTGAAAGTCACTATCTTGTGAAAACTAGAGCCAGAGTATACGCAGTAGACCAATATGGCCGGTTGAACAGTCTCTTCGCCTCTCGCCTGCCCATATTGGTGATGGACTCTGTACTTGTACTTATCGGGAGCACACAAAGAAGCCAGAAAGGCTTACAGTATGTATAGCATATTGTAGCATATATTGGTGCAGTGTACAAGCATGTCATTTTGAACACAGCCCATGTTTGAGGGAAAAAAAATCATAATCTGTGATGCTTTTGATTAAATCCTGCCTGCTGTGGTATATACTACTAATGATAAGTGTGGATTCCCTAATGTTTCTATGATATATTAGCACAGTGTAGGCTGGGTATTGTAGTGACCAAAAATTACTGGCTGTAAAGGTGATGATACAAAATCACCACATTGTCAGGGTGTCTGGTTTGATCCTGAGCTTGGGTTACTGTCTATATGGCTTTTTGCATGCAGTGTCCATGTGGTTTCCTCCAAGTTCTCTGGTTTCCTCCCAAAAACACACCAATATGTGGATTGGCTTATTCTAAATCAGTGTGAATGTGTGAGTGCATGCTTGTCCTGCAATGGCGTCGCATCCAGTCGTCCAGTATTACTGGGATAGACTCCAGATGAATGTATGAATGTTATGGTTTAAATATATATATCTTAACCATACACCTACAAATGGAAAGGCATATAAGGCTATACAAATAACAGACTCAGATTTTGAGTGAGTGGCAGTTCTGCAGACAGAAATGCCTTGTTGGTGAGAGAGGTCAACAGAGAATGGCCAGACTGGTTCGAGCTAGCAGAAAGGCTACAGTAACTCAGATAACCACTCTGTACAACCGTGGTGAGCAAAAAAGCATTTCAGAATTCACAACACATTAAACCTTGAAGTGGATGGGCTACAAAAGCAGAAGAACACATCAGGTTCCACTTCTGTCAGCCAAGAACAGAAAGCTGAGGCTGCAGTGGGCACAGGCTCACCAAAACTGGACAGCTGAAGACTGGAAAAACATAGCCTGGTCTGATGACTCTCAAATTTCTGCTGAGGCACACAGACGCTATGGTCAGAACTTGGCACCAACAGCAGGAATCCATGGACCCAACCTGCCTTGTGTCAACAGTCCAGGCTGCTGGAGGTGGTGTAATAGTGTGGGGAATGTTTTCTTGGCACACTTTGGGCCTGTTAATACCAATCAATCATCACTTGAATGCCACAGCCTATTTGAGTATTGTTGCTGACCATGTGCATCCCTTTATGGTCACAATTTATCCATCTTCTTCCAGCATGATAATGCACCATGTCACAAAGCAAAATTAATCTCAAACTGGTTTCATGAACATGACAATGAGTTCATTGTTCTTCAGTGGCCTTCCCAGTCACCGGTTCTGAATCCAACAGAACACCTTTGGGATGTGGTGGAACTGGAGATTCACAGCATGAAAGTGCACCCGAAAAATCTGCAAGAATTGCATGATACAATCATCAACATCAACCAGAAGCTCAAAGGAATGTTTCCAACATCTTGTGGAATCCATGCCAAGAAGAATTGAGGTTGTTTTGAGACCAAAGAGAGGCCCTACCCAGTATTAGTCCAGTGTTCCTAATAAAGTGCTCAGTGAGTGTATATTTATTACCTTGTAGGAAACACTATTCAGATTGAAATACAGAATAGGTGTATTTGGAAAACAAATCCTGAGCCTAAAGAGTCAAATGAGCTAAGAGACTGCTGAATGTATTAGATTTACATATCAGGTGTTAGTTACATTAGCTGTCTCTGTTAGCAGCAGGGCAGAGTGAGCGACGCTGAAACCTTACCTTAGGAGCTGTCCAGTCCACCAGATGTCACTGCTGATGCGACGATGTAAAACATCACTATTTCGTGTCTTACTCGCTGACTATTTTCAAGTGGTTGTGAGGATTTACATATTCAGTTGACCACTTCATTAGCATTCAAACACACCCAAATATTTTAAGTGTAGTCCTCTCCATCTCATTCACGCCTCAAGACCAGACACATGGTCAAAACTAACGTGATGCCATTATTCACTATTACTGAACCTATGAAATGACCTAAATTAATTGAAATGAAATAGCTAACATTGGAAAATAATTTACATACTCTTTTACCATTCTGGTCTTTAAGCAACTACAATATGACGAGAAGTCATTTTTCTCCCCCATTTTGCACTCCTCACAAGAGTTCCAGCCTCTTTCTAAATAATGTCACTGTTGTAGAGGAATAAAGAATGATTAAGGCATTAAGTTAGAAATAGTTTTATTCAATCCTTCATTAAATATCTAAATTGAAATCAAACCACTTCCCTAATCCTTTATTTATTTATTTATTTTTATTTAATGTTAAAAGTTTAATCAAACAATACCAGAAAGTCTAACAAGGCCTGACGTAGGTTCTACTTTAAATTTATAATTGTATGTCATCAAGGCAGGGATCATTTCATGGTGTGTATGCATATTTGCTTTCATCTGCTTGTATACGTGGGGAAGTTGAGTCACTGGCATCTATTACGTGTGAAGCTGTTAACAATAACCTGTAACATAATAAACAAACTCCACCCCGATCGTTTGCTGTTTCTTACCTGTGTAACATACCTGATAGATATGACAATGCAATGCTTTCAATATTTAAATAAGGCTGGACAATAAATTGCTTATCAGTTGTTATCACTTTATCAGTCTATGCAATACTGATGTTGCAGAATCCTGTAATGTGCAAATGAGCTCCTAAACAAACCAGTGTTTTGTATTCTGGGAATATTCTGACCTCTCAGAGGCCATAACATTTTTACCCATCTTTACCAAAGGTGCCAATAATTCAGAACTGTGTTATGCAGTGATGCTTTCTATTACGTAGACTCGAGTCTGAGCACTTACAGAATGCATCATTTGCATACGCGCGCATCGTTCCAGTACATATTCATACCGAGGAACAGGATAAACTAGTCCTACTGTTCTACATACCATAGCTTCTTTAGAGGTAAGAACAAGACTTGACAACAAAATCCAGGAAGTATTTTAATACAAAACCATCAAAAGAAGAACACACAAGAAACTTCAATTAGTTAATCTAGTAGGCAGTTTTAAATTAACTTCTCTACAAAGAGTTTTGTTGACATAAATTTACATTGTATCTGGTTAAGAAACCGGAACCCATATCTGACACTAATCATGCATTTACAAAAAGAAATAATGTCTTCTCTATGAAAAATAAAACAAAGCATTACAATATACCTTGTACCAATGCTGAGTTCTGAATGACCTCAGTAGAAATCCCAGGCTCTTTCTAAATAACTTCATCGTTGTAGAGAAATAAAGAATGATTAAGGCATTAAGTTACAAATAGTATTTATTCAATCAGTAACAATCAGCACTGGCTATTCTACAGCATTTGAGAACTGTGCAGGTCCCTGGATTAAAATAATACCAGATGTTGAGTGATTTTTTTATACAAATGTCCCAAAGACAAACAACTGAACAGTTTGGAACAGCCTTTTGAGATGTAGAAAAGGCCTTCAGAAACAGTTTACCAAAAAAAAAAAAGAAAAAGAAAAAAAAAGACCAGAATAACAAAAACAGTTATCACGCAATATCTGGCATGATTTAAGGTGCTGTCTATTAAAGATGTTACACAGTTTCTCATAAATCCATTTGGTTTCTATAAAAACACATCTCTGTTATGCAGACTTTGCTAAGCTCTGCAACAAGTAAAGGCACATTTCTGTTTCAGCGCTCTCTGTCCCAAAAGTACTTCAGCATAAATGACTTCCATGATCAGTTTCCACTAATCTGGGAAATCTGAAGGCATTGAGAAGTATTAGCAGTCATTTAGACCCGTAGAGTGCCATAATCAGAGACAGTAATCTTATTTTGGCACAGTATCTAGACTTGTATCAGTGCATAGGGCTGAAATGCTGCTAATATTTCACCTACTTCCTGAAACCGGTTCCTGAAGCTAAGAGGCTGTAAATGTACACCTGTTTCCAGTGAAGCGTGGTTAGCGTCTATCCCAAGTACTAAATTTAAATTCCAATGCATCACTGCAATATTCTGTCAACTTGAAGCCCACACAGTGCACTGCACTGCCACACATAATTTAAACTGAGTCTACTGTGAGCTTCTATCAGTATCAAGTACCAATAAACGGCAACATTAAAGTCAAACAGCGAGCAGACGCTCTGGACTTTGATTATCGAGATGTTCTGTCGCATGTATTTAACATAGTGATAAAAGCAGCACAAATCAGTTGTTTACTTTACGGGTTTAGATGACAGGCCTACGGTGGACAGAACATTAAGGCATTACACATTTGTTAGCATTACTGTACACCTAAATGTCACACACACACTCATTTTCTCAAAATGGGGTTTTAGAACATTCATCCTTCATCTTAAGACAGTCTTAGCTATTACAGCTGCTGCTCAAAGTGACATCGTATTATTATGATTTTCTTTGCATTGACAATTACAGAAACACTCCTTTCGATGTAATATTAAATTCCCTATGGCCTTCACTCATTTTATAAAGCAATGAGAATGTCTGTAGAAAAATACTAACTCTGTAAATGGTATATTTCCACAAGAAAAGATTACTCACAGGAATTCTGTACTTTTCTCATCATTTTGGTGTAGTTTTATAGCAAATTAATTATCTTTGCTTGTGAACTGAAGGCCTTGAGACACAAGTTCAGCTCGCACTGCATCAGATATAAATCTTTTATCACTCACAAACGAATGGCGAAAACTTTCTGGATTCACAAAGACATAAATATAAACCTAAATCTGGACATGTCAAGATGAATTCTGAGTATCTTCATCAAACACTGCAGTAGCAGAGAATAGCAAGAGTAATGCAGTTAACTAAGTGAAACTGAGTAAAAGTGAGTTGTATGTGGTATTTCATTCTTGATACTTGGTTACGTCTTCCCTAGACTTAATAACAGCGACAATCCTGTAAGGATGGGATATCTCGAGATATTTCCTGTCAGGTTTAGTCCACTCTTTCACTGACTGGGTGCTCAAAATCACCTAGAGTTTGCGGGACCTATTTTGGTGTCACCTGCTCTGTGGCATTCAGTGATTTTTCAGGCCTGTCAAACTGTCACCGTGTTCCATCATGCTCGTCAAACAAGTCACACAGATTTGGCCCTATGCAGCCTACAGCTGTCATCATGGGACGTGGGAGTGTCACTGTTGTGCTCTGCTTAGACAGGTGTGCAATACTGACATTGTACAATTAAGCATTGCTATTGGTGAAAGTGAATCTTTTTTGTTTGGAGAGCTTATAATCCTGCTGCCTTTGCATTCCACATAACCAGTGCATTTGTGTGAACAGATTTTGGTCGTTTAGGTTTAAACTGGAGCTGTAACAAATGTGCTAGAAAATTATTAAATTATTTGCAAAACTACATCCTGAATCTAAGAAGTCCATGTAATGTTCCAGCACTGTAGTAAGTGCAGTAGTTTCAAGCCACACACTATAGAATTTAACAAACACAAACCTGCTTGACAGCTAAACACAAGAAAAAAATTATTGCTAGTGTATCATTATTCTATTCTTCACAGTTCAACCAGTTCAACAGTTGCTGGTAAGTCAAATGAAGCAGCAGGGCGATGATGGCTCTTCCATGGGCAAAGATGAGAAAAAGACGAGAAAGAGTTTTTAATCCTCCAACCAAAGATGCGCTGGTTCAAGATCGGAAAACGTGCACGGCCCGGACCACATACTGTCTGCAGATGGGGCATTCGCTCATGCGCTTGCCGCACTTTGTGCACGTGACCATGTGTCCGCATTCCAGGAGCACACAGTCGATTGGCGAGTCCATGCAGATCTTGCACAAGTTTTCTTCCATGTTGGCCGGCGCTGTAGAATCTGTATGTAACACAGGAAAGGACACAGGAAAATAAACAGTGTATATTATATACGATGGATAAGTTGACAGCTTTCTTCAGTAATTTCATCAGCTTGTTTAGACTATACCCTTGACATTGCAAAACAAAATTTGTTTTCTACTGTAGTGAGGCTACAACATAGCTCATGCTTTTTCCTCATGTTCCAGATGTTTGGTTTTCATACCAAAAAAGAAAAAAAATCATTGTCAAAAAAGGAAAACTTGGAATTGAGTAAGAATTAGGAAATGCCTAAAGGCAACCTTAGTTACAGTTGAAACTAAAGAGGAGGGGTATTCAAGGTCCAGCTACATAAAATCCCTTGCTTCAAAAGTTCCCAACATAACAACAGTTACCATCAGATTATGCTTTGATTCACACTGGTGTTGTGACACATGTTACCAATTTTAACCATCGCTACAGACTCTAAACAGATGAGACGTTTGTTTCGAAGTAGAGAATAAACATGTACTTCTCTGACCAATCATCTTTAAACATTCTGTTCTTGTCAATTTTTTTTAAACAGTCTATGGCATCGTATCACTAATCAGACCAGAGAGGCTAAATCTGTGAAAATCCGTTCTTTTCCGCCTTTAGCTAAATAATTTACCTAAATGCATGTGATTGGATAAGCTGCAACAGAGGATCTGCTACAGAAGTCACAAAGGTTCGTGGTTAGAAAACTGGAGTTGTTGGAATATGGCTAGTGTTTTTCTCTTACACTGGTTCCACTGCAGTATTTTTTGAGTTCTTGGTCCAGTCTGTTTAAATACTTAGCTGATGACCCCCGGTCCAGAGCCTGTATTACTTTAAGAACAGAATTAGCCATAGTTTTTCCAAAATGTTTTTATTATTATTATTATTATTATTATTATTATTATTATTATTATTATTATTATTATTATTATTTCTGTGCTTTTCTAGTTCTTGGAAATAAGTGTCTTTATATTTTCCCAGACGTGTGCCAGAACCCTGTACATGTTACAAAATATATTTAGTAAAAATCAACAAAGCTGTATCCTGAAAGACAGGAAGGAATTATGACCATCATTTATGCTTTTTGTAATGTTTCATAACAGCCTAAATTCTGACTTTTACTAGACCTTTAAATCACTAACCAAATAAACCTGGGAAAAAACATTTAAATCAATTTGTGATGTAATAAAATTATCTGTGTCATATGAACAGCTGGTAACAGGTTCTGGGCTTCTAATAAATTATATCACAATTAAAATATTCAGTATAGCCCAAGACTATATTTTTAACTAAGGATCATTCAGATGAAATGTTTAGTCTCCATCATGACACTTGCTTAGTACATCACTGGCATTAGAAACTGGAAAAGGGAAAAATAGAGCCTAGCAGGCAATGTACAGGCAATGATATTCTTTAAAAAAAAAAAAAGGTGATGCTCTAAATGACCTGTGTAGCCAAATGAGTAAGATTTTTTTTTACATTTCTGCGTCATATAAGATTTACAGAAAGAAAATTAAATGCTTTTCATCTTTTCATCATTTGTCAGTATGTATCTTATACAAGACTTGCCATGCTACATTTATACAGCATTACCAGCGTGTTTTATGTGTCCAAGCTCACATATCTTACTTTACATACAACAAATATGGACTCCGTAACCTCCCTTTACTCGTTCAACTTTTAACACTATCAGTCGTTCATCACGGGCATGTGTATATGTCTCACCTAGGTTTTGCAGATCCTTCTGGTCATGGTAGAGGCGTGTGACTCGCTCCATCAGTTCCCATTTTTCACAACATCCCTTGTAGTTGACGAAGTTCCTGGCCAAGATTTCCTTTAACTGACGCACACTCAGCGCCTCGATATCTTCCACTGAGGAAATGTCTGAGAGAGATGCCCGCCGACCCGAGGGCAACGCCTCGTCCGAGTCTGATGACTAAGAGCGAGAAAGAAACATAGCAGGAAATGCATGAAACCAAGAGTGGGTTTGTTTATGGTGAAAAATAAAAATAGGTCTTGAACAGTGGAAACTCATTTAAGGACTTTTAGTTTGGGACAATATTATGACTATTATAAACTAGTTAACCACTTCCTGTAACTCAAACACAAAACCACAACATAATTTGCAAAAAGCTGCACAAGAAGAGTGAGATAAATAACCTGCCTATCTCTCCTATGTGAAACATTATTGCTTACGTTCTCACTTTGTCCATTTGCATGTCCATTTTTTTTTTTTAAATCTATTTTTACTTTTAGAGACATTTCTCTGGTCCTGCTGAATAAAATAGGTGCAAGACTGAAAAGCAGTCCCTGGCTCAGGTCTTCAAAAGCCAATTGTAAACAGTTTAAAGATTTGGTATCTACCTGAGAAATCTACCTCTCTCTCTCTCCTCAAGCTACACATGCAGAATGTAAATGCCACCTTTACATACTGGATGTAAACAGATTACCCAAAACAGGAACTACCAACTAGCACTGTGTGTTTATGAGTCCTAGGCTTAATTTTGATTGGGAATGAAATAAATTTTCAGGTCTGAACAAGTCTGTTTGCCTACAACGTGTTAAAGAAGGCGGCATCTCTCTACATTACGTCACAGCGTTGTTAATGTTGTTTGCTAGAAAAACTCCCTTCCACATATGACCAGGGTAAGAAAGGAGAAATTTATTTGGGGTGATTCCATGACATGATTTTAGCTTCAACATTTATCAGTAATGGGAAACACAATCACTTTGTGAAAATTCATGCCCAAAAAATGTGACTTGTCACTTTTCTATCAGTTATGCAGCGACTGCTGACAGATGAGAAAGCCCACACCCCCATGCAACCAAGTGGCAACCACGTAAAGCAGTTCTAGACTCGAGACACAGAAAGCAGACGAAGAAAAGCCAGAAAGTCCAGCCATGTGCTATCATGCATACCAGGACACACATGAAGTTCTTTACTTAATAAATAGCAGGGCTGGATTCAAGCATGTTATGGCTAAACTGCACGTCTGATCTTTGTGTCGTAACAATGACAATGACCTTGAGATATTTACTGGATCTCAGATTACATCCTCTCGAGTTTATGATTTACTAGAAATGAATTTATTCTCAGAGAGGAATGGAAAGGAATTCCGTCAGTTATTCCAACTCTGATCAGTAAACTGGGAAAAATTCAGTGATCACACCAAGTTCATCAATAGCGTTTCCACAGTAAGTTCAAATAAGTTTCTCAAGCAAAAAAGGAAATTCCCCTAAAAAACCACAGCTCATAGCCAATGCCACTCAGCCTGATCATGTGTAAAATAGATTTTATTTAAAAAAATGGAGGACGTTGATAATTGTTAATTAAAAGAGGATAAGGCAGACTGTATATATTAAACAAATACTACTGGGATTTTTAAAATGAGAGTCACAATGACTGTCATTTATTATATTTCTCTTGTTGGATAATAGTGTGACTCGTCATAATTACTATAATTATCAGCTTCTGACTTTGTTGAACTCGTGCCTACCAGCTGAGAACTCTGAAAGCTCTGACTTGACATGTGATCAGCTTCTACAGGTGTGTTAGAGAATAATGTTAAGATATAACTGGATATGTATCTATCAAACATTCCCTATCATTTTCTAGTACTGGATGCATACTAAATAGTTTAGTTTTAGCTTTCTATCTACAAACTAGTTAAAGGCCGGAGTTGTCCGAGATTCTATATAAACAACATATTTCCTATAAACAGCATTAAGTAATCTCATAATTATCTAATTCTGATATGATGCCACTCATGTTTACATCCCTGTCTTATTATATAATACAACAATTAACAAAAAAAGGGTGAATTATCATTAGTTAGGGCTTTTGACCAACCTATAAGAGTATTTCTTAGCTAAACTGTATTTTTATGGTTACACAAACATAGATATTTCCTTCACAAAACTACTACTGATTAATAAGTTTTTTGCAAAAATGAGATTCCATCTCAAAGAGTAAACACATTTCCCTTTTTAACACCAAGTCTGATGTCAGGAATAAAAATCATGCTGAGTGAATAAATTATATAAATGAAAAAGCAGAGCATGGTCTAAGTCTACTAGCTAGGAACTAAATGAAGGAGAGGACATTTTAAATATCTCAATTTTGTCCTCCTAGAGAGAGACATTAAGAACAAGCCATTCAAAGGTAAATTGCACAGTTTAAACTGAGTAATTGTGTTTTTTTTCCCCTCAGTGCTCCAAAGTGTCACTGCTCCTTTTCTTGTCCTCTTCTTCGTTTCAAACTCCTAGCTGTGTAGCAGCAACAGGGATATAAAACACTGATGTAAGGCTACCTGGCATTCCTGTGCCCCCTGAAGCTCTGTCTCCTCAACATCATCTGGCTCCTCTGCCACTGACTCAATCTACAGGTCAAAAATCACACAGCTATAATCAGCCACAGGTAACCACTATGGAAACTACAGCTACATTTCTTGCCATTTTTAAGCAGGTGGGCTAACTGACATCGTTGCCTACATCAAATTGCACATGAAATGGCCTGAGGGTTATAATTGGTATTGGTATGTTGACATATTTCTTTTTAGTAATAGGAAGTCAATGCTGAGGGACATGAGAGCTGCGAGCTAATGATACACCACACATACGCAAATTTGCACAAATACCAGGGGATGATTGTGACTGACTGTGATGAACCTGCTACTGTAGATCAATGACTGGCAGAATTTATTTTAATGACTTGAAGGAGAAAAGGATCCATTTCATGGAATGCAAATTTAATATATGGCCCTAAACTCAGGATGAGTCATCAATATTTCCTTTACCATTTTCCAGGAAAAGACAAATTTAAATGAAAATTTTAGCATTATAAAAAAAAAAGCACACAAACAATTTTGGTATTTTAATATTAACAGGCAAAGGCTAATAAAATGCTTCCTAACATAAACCAGGGTTTTATTTGTATTTTTGATTTGCCAAACTTTGTCAATGTCTTTTGGTTAGTGGACGAAATAATCTGCCAATCATTTGCATTGCTAGTTTAAACTCTTTCCTGCTTTTTTATTACATAAAAAGAGTTGGAAGTAGACAGGACTATGTACATATTGCTAGTTTCAGTGTTTCAAAGAACATTGCTTCAAGGACAGTCCACTTTAAATTAACTATGGTTATGATGATACTACCACAAATAAATTACCACATTGCCACCAGTTTGGCCTACAGCTACAGTGATGAGGATTGCTGTTACTGCAGTGTGTCCAATTTTTTGTTTTGGCTGTTTAATTCCAAAACACAGTTTAGAAAAAGCTTATGTAAAAATGAATTACAACTATTCTGGTACATTACAGGTGGCCTCAAGAACACAACATCATACAGGTAAAGAAGACAATATAGACCCTTTAAGGCCCAATATAGACCATTAAAGCATGAACATGGACATTAATATTTTAAATATTTCATAAAAAAGACATTTTTAGGAAGGAAAACCCAACAAGTTAGTCAGCTAGGGTATTTTCTGTGCTTTTACAAAAACTCTCTGATAGCCTTGAAATGATGTACATCTTAAAGGAGTAATAGCCACTAACTCAGGAAACAGTCTTATGTAAAGGAAGTTCATGTGCAGCCAAAACTAGGACACTACCCACAAAAAATTTCACATGTTACACAATGCGCTCATACAACGGTCACTATGGAATAGCTCTGAGATACGCCATTTTAGTTTTTGCTTTTCATCCAATACTGGGTTTTTCTTTCCTAGAACTGTTTCATTCCCAGAATGTTCTCTAACTTTTACCCATTTCTCCTTCAGGTCCTAACTGCTAGCTCTAACATTGTTCCCAGATGGTTCAAAATGCATCAGCGCAAAGGTCCAGTGTAGATATAAAAAAGTATAATAATACAATCTAACATTTTTTTTTCTCTTGGAGGAGACTGATATGATAAATCACTCTGAATCAGGAACTGTTGACGATTGATGGAAGCAAAGAGTGACATTATTAATAACAAAAACACAAAAATTTTTTTACCACAGCACTGTTGAATTCTCCAATCTGATTGGTCAGAAGGTGTTGATTACTTTTCTGTAACACTACAGCTCTTACAGTAGTGGCAGTTGTAAATCAAATCATAGGTTTATATTAACACGCTTGTTCAAGTATGTTATCATTTCTATACTAACAAATTACACAGGGACTTTTATGGGGGACGCTCCAGATAAATGTGTATAAATGTGAAACTGTTAATATGTTGAAGTTTTCTGTTCTGTTTCTGAAGATGTTTATTTGACGTTTATGAAAGAGGTCAGTGCTTTGTAACAGTCAGGGGTAGAGCTGTAATTTCAAGTTTTCTGACACGAATGAGTCTTCAGGGTTCAGGGAGGGTTTTGCAATTTCTGTAACTTGATAAACTGCATTTGTTTTGTCTTATTAACTTCAAGACAGAAAAAAGAGAGCTTGTTGAGGGAACAGCTGTTATACATGCTATAATGTAAGCAATAACAGAAGTACCTTGTTTTCATAGGTGTTCCACAACATTAAATGTAAGTGGAAAAAGTACGATTTTCTTTAATAAATTAAAAAAAAAGTTAGTTAAAATGTTAGTGTTGGCAAACTGCACAGTTTGGGATGTGCTGGACAGTAACTGGACAATATTGTTCTATCTTCATATACTTATCTACCAAAAAAAAACAATCGGACTTAGTACCCATCAAACTGTAAACATTTTAAAAAACTTATTAAAACTATACTAGGTGGTCAGCAGTGAGGACCTCCTCTTCTCCTTACCTGCTCGTCCTCTGCAGTCTGTGACTGGGAGGTCAGGTCTGTCACAACACCACTCCCTGTAGAGGACTGCTCAGTGATTGTGGTTGGTTCAGAGATCGTTTCCTGCTCAGACAGAGGTGTGTGTGCATGTGTCTCGCTTGGTGTGGATGCATCAGAGGTAGGGGTCTGCTGACCAAGGACCAGCTCCACAAGTTCCTCTTTCTCTCTGCACATTTGTGTAGGGACTTCATGCAAATGAAGGTAGTCCCTCAAGTCCTTTACTTTTAGCTTCATCAGCTCTGCCCGCTCAAACATGGTACCATGGAAACGCTGACACGTGTGGCACAACCGTGGATGAGGCTCTAACTGAGCGGAGCAGCGGCTACAGTAATTCTTTTTGCAGTCTACACATACATGCTGAAATGAGCAAAAAAAAAAAAAAAGAGTGATGGTCATCTCTGAGTGATGGACAGGATGTGCACATGGAAATATTGTGCAATATGAATTGTACATGAAAATGAATATGGAATATGTATCATTTATGATTGATTTGGTAACCAGTAGAAAGTGTTCAATGTCTGAGTCCTCTCAGCTGTGAGCTGATCAATGATGCATACACACACACACGGCAGTGTTCTCTTTAGCCATATCTCACACATTTCTCGCAAATTAAAACAAATCTGATCCTAATAAATTGTTATATGTTAACTGTAAGGACACAGTGTGTGGCATGTTTAGATTTCATGTTATTTTTAAGGGCCAGGACATTATTTGACTAGTGTAATCTCACAGCTGTTGTTTGCGAAAGTTGTGGAAGTCCATCTTTTCAGACAAATCAGCATTCCATCTGATCTACTTCATACAAAAATTATTTGATCTGTACTAAATAAAACATCTTGCTATTTGGCTGCATATGAGTAATGACTTAGACAGAGTGCAGTGCTCTGTCCATTTCCTGTGTTCTTCATTTAGTAAATAAATCCTATTTTTCCAATAGATTATGAGTTGCTGAACTTTACTGCAGTGTTCCCAGGGAAATCCCAAAAAAGTTCCCAGAAGAGGCTGTACTATAACAAGTCATATGTTAAAAACCATGATATTGGGTACAGATCATGATTTCTTCATAGTGGATAATAAATATTCTAGATATACTATGCTTAAAGCTGACTGCCAACAATGAAATGTCTTTTATCTTAATTTAAACTTTAATTTAAACGTAATTTTAGTTTTACATCTGAAAGTTCTACTTAGCTCAGTTTGGTGTTGTTCTTCAATCTGATGCCAGCGTGTTTTCATATTCTCAGTACATCAGCGTAACCACTAATTACCAAACCCTTCAAGTGTGTGAAATGGGTGTGTTATCTAATTGGGGAGATTCCTTAGAACACCTACCCTGGTGGAAATTATTTAAAGTAGAAAGATGTTTCACTAATAATGATTCAAGTTGCTCAAGCATATATTTTTATTAAGCTTAACTGATCACAGGCCAAGGAAGGCACTCAAGATACCTACTACACCTCGTTTACCTCAAAGCACTTCAAGCTTACGACAGGAAAATACAAAATATATGTCGGTTACACATTTTCATATCATTGTATCATAGGTTTCTTAGCATTTTACTATCAAGTCTAATTAAAGTATTGTGTCTCCATAAATTATTCAATCCCATAACAGTTGTTCTTCTGTCTCGGGAGAGCTTCCCCTCACCACATTCCAGGGATGAGAAGTGTCCAGACGCCCAAGTCAAAGACACTTCTTATCTGGTATGACTTTTTCTTCTATCTGTTGCACACTAGTTTGAGAAGCTAGTAAAACCAATCACCCACACTCATTGTACAAAACATTCTATGTCTGAAATACAATAATAAGCACATATAAGCACAGAATAAAATTCATACCAGCGTTTGTAAACAGGATAAACGCTTAGTTAATCAGCTAAAATGAAACATAAAAATGTCGACATTTACACAGTATACTGCCTGAATGAGTGCCACAGACTGGGATTTCTATCATCACTCAATGGATCCTGTGTGATAACCATTTCTGTGAACCCCAGAGCTGGAGGGGGGAAAAAAATGTAAAAAATCTGTGGATGTTCATTACCTTTCTTTCAAGAGCATCAAAGCGGCCTCCACATGCCTTACACGTGTGCTCTGGAGCTGTTGGAGATGGGTAGCTGCTGTAGCCAGAGTTAGTATACGCCTGATGGCGTGAGCTAGATCGACGGCTGCTGCTTTCCTCCACAGTGGGTGAGTCCAGACAGAGCCAGTTACAACAACTGGCCCACATACTCCAAACTTCCTTTACAAAAAAAAAAAACAACAGAAACAAAATGCTGAAACCATTTTAAAATAAATTTGCTATAATTTCACTCCAATATGCTCTCAAAAACAAACTAGGCCCTTGGGATACTTGAAGTGTATCATTTACACTAATATGATGTTACTGATGTGTAGCATCTCGTTATGTCTTGATGTGAGCTAGTACTTTAAATCTTTTTTTTTTTTTTTGTGTGTAGCAAAGTACTAAAAACCATCCATTTTCTGTAAACGATGATCCTACACAGGGTCACAGGGAGCCTGGATCCTGTCCCAGGGAACTCGGGGCTCAAGGCAGGGAACACCCTGGATGGGGTGCCAACCCATCGCAAGGCACAATCACACACACACTCACACCCTTTCACACACTACGGACAATTAACAGATGCCAATCAGCCTACAACGCATGACTTTGGACTGGGGGAGGAAACCAGAGTACCCCGAAGCACGAGAACATGCAAACTCCACAAATGCAGGACAGAGGCGGGAATCAAACTCCCACCCAGGAGGTGAGAAGCAACAGTTCTAACCACTAAGCCACCGTGCCCCCAATGCTAAAAACCGAGAGCACATTATCAGCATAAACAGAGGCATGCATCTGCACAACCAAATGCATGCATTATGAAATCACTAGTTTCATTTGCAACATGCTACTTAGTTTGATAGTTCATTCATGGAGCATTGTCTAATCATCCAGATGGTGGCCTAAGTGTCTCAACATTGGACAGCTGCTCTTAGCTGCTAGACATTATGGACTTATGTTGGTGATTTGAAAGACAGTAAATGGAGAACTCTCTAGAATTAGAGAAATAAAAGCTTGAAGTGGAAATTGCTGTATCAGAGACACAACTGGACTCCTCTTATCAAGAACACTAGGATCTAAGCACTGCGGAGAGAGTTTACTAGGTCAGAGTACCAGCAGGTGGTTTGGTGCTTGGTTGCTGAAGTAGGACTCCTATCATTTATTCAGAGAGTGTGTGCAGGCTGAGATACAAGAGCCTTGCCACACAGCTCCTACTAGGATGACACTCATTTTGAAACACACAAAAGAAGCCACCCAAGCCTGGCTGTTTCGAAATATCTTTGGTTGCATCGAGCCAACGTTCTGCAAATAAATGCTGCACTTATGAGCTCCTATCACTGAAGACCAAAGCCAAAGCCTGGTTTAATATGAGATCATAAATACTCATAAAATGAGGTCTTTGTGATATTTCAGCAGTCTCTAAGCCTACTAATGATGTAAAGGTATGTCCGCTACTCATGTGTTCATAAAGATTAATAAGTGATCATTTCAATGCAAACTGCCCTCATTTGTACTCAGATTCTAACTGTATTCATTGTCTATTTGTCTATATGTCTATATGTTTGAGAATAATATGCAATGTCATCTCAAATAGCAACTTTTTTCCCAGTATTAAAGCATACAGGTTATTCTTTTACTGTTACGAGTTTTATGCAGCTCTTTAGAAGCATGCTAAATGTATTAATTCTATATTTAATAGCCTTAAGTACATGTTCATGACGTGGCTTTTTACATTACGATGCATGCATATGGGAATTACTTTTACTTTTTTTTTTAATTTTAAGCTATTATGTCTTTTTCCATAGTATTTAATGTTTTTCTCCCAAGGTCAAGGCTAGACAGGAAGTGCATCCGTCTGTCTGTGAGAGAAGGTCAGGGCAAAATGTAAGCACAATAATTTTGCTTCCATAAGAAATTATGTGGTACCAAATGGTTGTTAAGAACAGCAAAAATAAAAACTCGATGCACAGTATAAAAATAGCTATGTTTCATTTCACTGTAACTTCAGTTCTTTTTTGCAGAACAGACATTCCTCATTGCTCGTGTCTCCCCAACCAATCCTTCCTCCCCATTTTACTTGTTTTCATAAAAATAGCGCTGATAGACATCATAGCTCTCTTGTTTATTTTTGTGACAAAGTGGGATTTGGGGATGAAGCCAGCTGGGATCTATCTCTCCAGGTGAAAGATCATTTTGTTTGTGAGCCTCGTCGCAATTGCTTGTACAGCGTGCACACCGCTACGTCCACAAAACAACAGAGTGATAAAAGTGGTGTATTGTGAGCAAATCATGGTGTTGACTAGGCATTAGTGTAATGGTTTTATTGGTTTAAAACATTAATCCAGAATTCATTTATTGTAATTATTGTCACAGAGGTGTATATATTGAATATTTTACAACGGCTCTGAACACAGTTCAGCCAAATAGCTTTCAGAACCAAAAATATAATTATAATATTTACATTAATGCTGCCTAAATCCAGCATGGACCTTCATGCTAATAATGTCATTCATGTATACTTTGCTATTTCAAGCTATTACACATTTTCAGAACTCTTTACAGGCACCTGTGTATATGTAAAATTGTATTTTGACAAAATCAGTGTAACAGAAGACCTACTGAAGTCACCTCATATAAACAGCTTGCTATCTGCCTAGATGACAAAGTGACACTTAAAAATGACAGAAGTGGAACTGTATTTTAGCCACTAATTTGGAGATATCCACAATATATAAAGCTAACAATTTGTGAATATATGACATAATAAAAGGCAATAATTTATAAATTATCATGACTCTAAGTTACTATTAACGTTTTTCTCGCCTGTGAAAAAAGGCCATGTACCGGCAGCTCATGTGTAAAGCAAACCCACGAAAGAGAATGCTAGAACAAACGAAGGTATCCAATAACAAGGAAGCAAAGGCACAGCAGGACTACCCGCACTCTACTGTCCTCTATTAATAGTCTACAGTGGCAACCCAAGTCAAACACAAAGACACAACTGCTTCCATGGCTACACAGACAGATTCACATTGCCCTGGGGTAATAGTTTCTAAATGAAGACAAACAGCAACAGCAGTGAAGAAGAAGGTTAGGCAAAGCCATGTTAAAGAACATTTTAAAATTATAATATCATGCAAGAAATTCAAACTTGTATTGGAGCTGGAACAAATGAAAAATTCACAGTATGGCATCTGCACCCATTATCACAGAGACAAATCACTTCATTCGTAATATACCTCTTCTCAGTTAAACAGATAGCTAGTTACAGTATATGAATCACATTTAAGCATGACTTTTTCCATCAGTCTGCTGTGGTACGTTAATGTTAACTAGCCACCTTTGATGATACTAGATAATACTGCAAGAGGAGGGTGCTGTACTATTAATTAAAGCAATGTCTGTGTTTCAAAGTATACCTTAGTGTCTGTTTGTCCAGACTGAAAGTAACATTTATTTGCAGTAAGATGTAAAGATGAGAGAAATTTTAAAAACATGTAGTCATAGCAAATCAAGTCTGCTTACATTTTCAAAATCACGTTAAAGCCCATGTAGAGGAACGCTGCAAATATCAGCTGCAGAAACTACTATAATAATTTTTGAAAATGCTTTCGTCTTTACATTCAATAGTTTGTTAAAAACATACAGTTTAGTAGTACAAGTAACTGTCAATAAGCCAGGCTAACATTTTCCTATTACAGTATATTTTCATACCCGTATATTACACCCCTATTCTATATTTATTGATCATTTCACCCTAAAACAACATGATTTTGACAACATTATTCCAGACAAATTAGAAAATAATTTTCACACGAGAACTCAGAAAATGTCAGTGCCAATCACTAACATTTTCATATTTAACTGAAGCACAAGGTATTGAAGCTGAAGTTGTAGGGGAAAATATCACATTGAAATAATTCCTGATATGCTTCCTGATAAACGGACGGCTCATTTTGCCTCTATGTTTTAAGAGCTCGTTGTAGAAAAGTGAGTGCTGTGATCTAACAGAAATATAGTTCTGAAACAACACTTTGGTGGAAAAGTGAAAGGAAAAAAAGGAATACTCCATATTTCCACTACGTTTTAACAGTGATTTAATCAAATTCATCAGGTGTATTCTTACATGCGTACTAGAACAAATATCACCTTGATGATATGCGCAGATAATGTCCGTCTCTTTCATTCATATTAGCCGTTGCCAGGAAGCACAGCAGGCCATGCAAAGTTCAACACGGCAGCAGGGGCACTCCCTCAGTCCCTGCTCACCAAATGACATGCCACTGTCAGTGCTTCTGTACAGCCCCATAGCACAGGCCCAAACGAACAATAACGCTGCTCTGGCAAGACAGCTTGCAGAGAAAAAGGAAAGAGGACACTACTGACTGCTCACAATAACTGCAGAAAGATATGCAGCTCGTGTCTGTGGAAAATACAGAACAAATTCAAGTCTTCTACATTTCTAGGCTTTAGCACACCATACAAGTAAGGAATAAAACTTTACAGGGTGTGCTATTACAGGAAAATAATCAACGACTGGGCAGTGTGGTCATTACCACTTCAAAATGAATTATTCTGAAGTGTTTTATTCCTCCTATACCAAAGTAATTTAAGTGCCGTGTTATATTCCTCTTATAACAAAGTAATTTGAAAAATGCCACTCCTTTTCTATTTATAAAAAACTTCAAAATACCAACAATCACACTTGCAATTTAATCCATGTCTGTAGAGCCGCTCTCTCGTACAAGTCCCAATGTATGTTACTACAGAAACAATAACATATAAGAACGAGTGCATTGACATAAACCTGTGATTTGCCTTACAGCCAGAACTACTATTAGAGCTATGAAAAAAAAAAAAAAAAGATAAAAAGATAACAGCCTTATTTCTAGCCTCATCCCAAAACTATCACTGCACTTTAACACTTCACATTTGAAATTACTTTCAATAATTTAGAAATAAGACTAAAATTAATATACTGACAATTATATATGGTTAATCGGTATGGTTCATATTAAACACTGAAAGTGCGTAAATGACAAATCCACGTGTGAATTATATTCATTCACAAAAGCGAATTCACAGTAATCCGTCGCAAAAACCATAAACACAAGCAAATGCTAGAATAGCAGTAAGAGTCTCTTTACTAAAACTCCCCTAAATCTGTTCATGTATGAATCACTGAGACTAAATTATTAGATCAGTTCCCTTTTCTATTGTTCCCATGTTCCTGTATGTGCAACTAATTTCTCATTGTGTAAACATCCATGTATTCAATGCAGTGTCACAAAGTAGCTGTTACTTTCACTTTGGGCCTGCTCTCACCACACATGAGCAATTACTCTCACTAATCCCTTGCTCAAAAAATATCTAGATATAGGATCACATCCAAAAATTAAACACTTCCCTAATGTTAGTAAGGCAAACAAATAGCTGCTGTCACACTTTCACTGACTGACTTTTCAATGACATCTTGGGTTTTTAAACTTATTTGTATTATTAGTTGCATTACTGTTTTTCTACACTATAAGGCCAAAGGTTTATGGACATCTGACCATCACACCCATATGTGGTTTTTGAACATCCTATTCCAGATTTAGTCCTCCCTTTACTATTATAATAACCTCCACTCTTCTGGGAAGGATTTCAACTAGATTTTGGAGCATTGCTGTGGGGATATTTGCCCAATCAGCCAAAAGAACATTAGAAGGGCATAGACATAATTACTTCGAATTGGATCGTAGCCATTGTATTGGAAGGTGGGTCTTAAACATTCAACTGACATTCTACTACAAATGTAGTTTGAAAAGCTCCTCCTTGTGAATTGGCTGTCAGATGGGTTGACCTACATGACTCAGCCACGGCAGTGCAACTGGTGATCTTGCACATGACTTGCACATGAAAGCACTTTCTTTTTTGGTTCTTCACAGAATGAACAATTATAGAAGTTTTGGCAGTTGCTAATTTGCAATGTTTGATGTTCCAAGATCACTCATTCCTGGCCCAAGTCATCATAAATGGAATGAAAAACTTGTTTCAAGAACTTGAAAACACTTGAAACAGAAGAGAAAAGCATTCACCCTATTGGTAAGAGATCACGAGTTTGAATCCTAACGATGCCGTAGCCTTATAGGCCAACCTTTCAGAAGACACTAGCCACTCGTGGGCTAATGTATGCAGAAGAGGGCAGACAGAGCTTTTCTCTAAGCGTGTTACGCTGCCCTGAGACACAGCATGAGCAGAAGTTCCAAAAGATGGAGGAAGTACGTGTTAGCCTTCACTCTCCCCGGGTGGTGGCTGTGGTATGATGTTGGGAGAGATGAGTGGTGGGTGGGAAATGTCAAGTGAACAAAGTGGGGAGAAAATTGAAGGGGAAAACACCTGAAGGAAAATGCTACGAGCTTCATTGGGTCACATGACCAGGCATGTAGCAGACTGTCCACATACCTGAAGCAAAGAATTCACTACACCTCCCTCTCCTCCTAGCAGAACATGGCTAATAAGATCTGCGACCTGCAGATAGCACAAATCAAACTTTGGTACACTAAACCTCCAGTATCACCTCAACCTTGTATCACCTGGCGAACAACTGATAAAACCACGTCAAAGAAATACTCCCCACTGCATCTGTATTGCATGCACGATCAACACAACAGAATTTCAACGTTTCCATACACTGAGAAAAGAACAAACTGTTTATTCAAAACACACATACAAGTCTAAGGGCAGCTGTTGAGTCAGTCAATAAATGTTTATACATAACACACAGTTTTGTACAATTTTTCAGTACAAAACACATTTGTAAATTAGCCTAATCTTTAAATTTGTATAATTTGTCCTTTCCTAGCTGGGACTACTTATTCAGAGGGAGGAATATGTGGTTATGCGTTATTAATGTAAACACGGGAATCAGGACATACCTCAGTTTCTCTCTGAACGTCCCTGAATCCCAGAAAACCACAATTATTTTTTACTGTATTGCTCACGTGTTGGAAAAATACATAAAACTACATATATAAGTTTGGGGAAGACATTCTTTTAGATCGGTTTCCTCCTAAGACCTCTTTTTTAGACTGTAAAAGTTTGGATTGTTTAAATAATACTTTGTAATACTACTTCAAATATTTATCAACATGATTCAGCAGCCGCCCTTAGACTTCTAGTAATGGCAGGTTTGAGTAAATAGGCTTTCCATTCTATTTTCTTAATACTGACAAATGTGTTGAAATTCATGTCTGGGGTCACATCTGTATTTCTCATACGCTACAGATGTGGTGAATAGAGCTACGATTAGTATTCTTTCAACTATCGAAATGTCACAAAGAGTTAACGAACTGAAATAAGTGGATTAGTTGAAGGTTGTTGAACTGTCCTTACCTTGACTATGATTCAGTGATGGTTGTGTAATGTGTCAGCTTGACAGACGTGCAGCTCATTTCACACACACACACACACACACACACACACACACACACGCATCTAGAGAGAGGAAACAAGACTAGTATGCGAGAATCTGGGAAATGCATCATCATCATCATCATCATCATCACTGCAACATGCAGGAATCATAAATCCCATGACACACATTTCCACTCCCCTATGAGGAAACCTGATCTCTTACACACTCACAGATCAACACTGCAGCTCAAGTGAGCACATGAATAGGAAACTTTTCATTCAGGAAACGGTTCTGTTTCTTTCTGGAATGTTTTTCAGTTACAAAGAGCTGATGAAATGGCCAAGAGCACAGCTGACAAACTGAAATGATAACAATAGGAGGATAAATGAGATGAGTGAGCTGGGACTGCTCTACATGGCAACACTTTTACAAGGCAGTGTTAAAGAAAGTTCAAATCAGAGCACTATCATTTTCATCACAGGCTCAGAAAACAAACAAAAAACAACCCTTTATAGCTTTATACACATATTTCCAGCTGACTGAACCCGGTCAGTATTCAACCCACAAGTTCACTGGAACTCTCTAACCATGTGTTAGACTGAACTTCAGCTAGACAGTCGAGTGTAAAGCCACACAGAGCAGCTGAAAGCTTCAGCTCATACTCAGGCTCCACTTTCTCTCTGTCCTCGTCGAGGTTCAAACTCAAGCGAGATAACTTACTCACTTTTCATACCTGCAAAACGTACCTCACTTCCCAACTTGTCGAGACTTCAAAAGTTCTCTCTAGTCCACCAAAAACACAATCCGGAGATTATTTTCCAGTGTACGCAAAACCAAGTTTCTCCAATAATCCTACTACGCGACTCGAAGCCAATGAGTTCATAGTAAAAACTCGTCCACTTCCACTTCAACGCCTCAGTCGCTATTGTTGGTAGTTTTGTAGGTACGTGCGCGTGACCTTTGGCAACGTCACAAGGTCGGGAGCGCGCACGTCGTAGGCAGAGGGCATGTCCTAAACTGACTGTGGCTGTGTTCCAAATAGCACACTTGAACACTGCTATACCACCCTGCTGAAACTCCGGCTTGTTTAGACCACATACTAGCTACCAAAACACAGGCTGAGCTGGTCAATGCTGGTAGATCAACATCAACAGCTTAGTGTAATTATACGTATGATTACATTCAGTTTAAAACATATAAACCATATGATCTACACTCCTGAGAAAAAAAAAAAAGGGAAAAAGGAAAAAAGGGAGGCCAAGCCCCAAATGGCAAAATATTAAGCTTTTAATGGTCTTAACCATAAATTATTGGTCAGAAAATGAGCAAGAATTAAACAAATGCACTCCTGAGAGCTGCTGTGCCTCCATTTGCTGGTTTACTTTTGCTGCAGTGAAGTGTTTGGGGAAAAGCTAGAAACCAGGAAACTCACTTATATAGTCTTCTTGTACGCAAAAGAAAAATTATGATAATGATTAAAATGTTTGATGTAAAATTCAGACTAACACACGTCTGTCTGGGTGTGCAAAAGTTTCCAAAGATATCTTCTGGGATGTTTTTTTCCTTAAGAGATTAGTCATTATTTGGTTATCAGCCCCTCCTGATGCAGCCCATCCAGGGCCTGATAACAAGCTCATAAATGACCCAGGATTGATAGAGCAGGGAGAGATCTACAGTATTTGTTTAATTCTTGTTCATTTCCTGACCAATGATTTGTTGTTACGACCATTAAAATGTAACATTTTGCCATATTGGGCTTGGCCCATTTTTTTGCCCAGGAGTGTAATTTTGTACCTGCTGTATTACATTGCACTGCTTGCATATTTATTAATTTGCCTATCTATCTCTTTACTAAATTGATTAATAAATGATCAGGATTTTCCTGCTGACTTGCTGTTGTGTTGTTTTCTAGAAAACTAGTAGCCCTTAGTTTCCTTACTACTGGGGAAATTAGAAACATTTCATGTGCCAACACCTACCAGTTTTACCAGCTCAACCTGTGTTTTGGCCGCTGGTACCTGGACAAACCACACAAGTACTATTTATCTATTCTACACAGTCAGGTCTCTACCTGGAAGTCAAACACACTTGTGGAAGCAGCTCCTCCTCAGACTGTATCATTTAAAATGTCAGTTTATTCAGGTACCAAGAATAATGTGGTACTGTTTCATGGTTCAAGTAGAAAATGATGCAAGGAGACAGTAGAAAATACCAGAATATCAGTATAGCCTTCATTTTGGAACAGAATGGCCAATTTTACCTTCTGAACCAAGATTTAAGTTATGAATTAAAGAGCTTTAAAAAAAAAAAAGATCTACTCCAAAAATGCAAACATAACACCAAATTTATTGAAGACAAAACCAAATACATTATTGTTTAGTTTCTGCTAACGAGCTGGTGGCATTGCTGCCCTCTTGATCTCAGTGACTGCACTACATTGTGGGATGCAGTACACCACAAAGACAGACCTGATCACCTACTTGGAAATTTTTTATTGTTTATGTTCTTTACATATCATATACTGCATCCTGCCTAGGGGTGGGATTCAGTCTGAGTAGTAGGCTACACATAGTGCACCATTTCATGCCATTTCCTACAGTAGGTCCAGGGTGCAGGACATATAGCCATGGAGTCCACCATAATTATAAATATTTTTAATGATAGAATGTTGATGGAGATCAGGATAGACTATGGTCAACTATTCCAGTAATAGTTATTTAATTATAGTTTTAAGCAATAGAACTATTTTTAATTCAAATTAAGAAAACTTGTAAATATGACACAAAATGTTGAACCTTTTAACACACAGTAAACTGCTTTGTGTCGTGTGGGTGCAAAGTACAGTGGGAAAAAAGCTCTAATGGCTCCATTAAATACATATTTTGGAACACATTAATGTTTGAGTAGTTGGATTTGAATCAGTGCAATAGCCATGATGAGAACTGTACATTTTTCAGTACCAGGATGCAAAATGTTTCAACACCTTTGACCATGTTTATTAATGTCATATACCACACTGTCAAAGGTTACTGTGTAGTTTGTCTACACATGGTGTCATAATTGTATCAAAGGTTACAACTACCCAAATGCTCCAGTAAAGCCAGTCCCTTTTATAATCTAATCTTTGGATTTACTCTGTAGATATGGTTTATTTCATGTTACCACACTTCTCTTCTCAGACAACACAGTGACGGGATGGAGGCAGGATAGAGGAGCCTGACTGACAGCTTTGTAGACTGGCGTCAGTTTAACCATCTTGTAGAAAAAGGAGATGGTGGTGGACTTGCTTGAGACGTCTTCTCCAGCCCTTTATCATCCAAGTGAACACACTGAGATGGTACAGAGCTACGAAAACCTGGCTGTTCACCGCAGTAACAAGTAAGTTTGGGAAGTAAACATCGACTGTACCAGAGCAACTCTTGTCTTCTGAAGAAGCTGAAGTCTAAGTGGGAACCCACTGCACACATTCTAGCGTTTTTCCCCTTGCTTCATGCTTTTAGAATACTGAAATAGAATAGGATGTTTTAGTGCATGAATGGTAAAATGAATGCAGTCCCACCATCTCTCAGGGCACAAGGAAGGCATGCATCGAGACTCTTCTCTGTTCTGGCACCTAGGTGGTGGAGTGAACTCCCCTTAGATGTCCGAACAGCTGAATCAGTGGTAGTCTTCAAACGACGTCTAAAGACCGACCTCTTCCTAAAGTACTTAAGTTAGCACTTAATAAAACAACAACAAAAAATTTGTATTGTCTGAGCGCTTGTTACTACATTACCTCCCCAACAGAGTTTTTGGACTGATGGTATTCTTAGTTTGTGACCTAGCGAACCAGTGTCAGAATGTATCCATTGATAGAGACTTCAAAGCACTTTTGTAAGTGGCTCTGGATAAGGGCGTCTGCCAAATGCCATAAATGTAAATGTTAATTCTGACCTCTAGTGTTTAGAAGCTGAAGAGCACTGAGACAGGCTGCCCTAATCCTCATTCCTAATTTTACAGGCTCTATAATGTCTAAGCTCCAAAAGAAATTTTTTTTTAGATAATTAAATGAGTGGTCATAAGTGGCATGCTGTGTTTGGTTTGTCTGTACATTTAGTTGCAGGCTTTCTGTTGAAAGAAACAACATAAGTTTATCCCAATCTCTATAGCTTAGAATATACTTTATATGAATCTTAATGTATAAATGACTATTAAAACTGCTTTGTAGCCATATGGCCCAACAAGAAACACATACTTTTTACTTGTTTGTTTCTATTTAATGTTGTGGAATGTCTGTGAAACTCTTTAGTCCCCATTATCACTTAAATTATAGCAGCTATAAACAGTTGTTTCCTCACCAGCCTCTCTTTGTTCTCTCGAGGTTAAAGGGGCAAAAATGCAGCTTGTCATGATTGATTAATTAATTAATTAATTAATTAATTAATTAAATAAAAATGAAAGGCAAAAGCCTCTGTCTTGAAGATGACTTAACTTACATCATTACCTCTAACTGTTATGAAGCATTGACACTGGAGACTCCTTCCATTCAAGTTTAAACATCTCCAAGCTTCACCATAAACAATTTTGTTTGTATTTATTAAATAAATTCTTTACCCAGATTATTAATAATCTATTAAGCAAGCACATTAATATAATCCTGTGATTTGTCTTGCATCCTGAAGTACTGTCAGAGCCGTGGAAAAAAAAAAATGAATCAACACCTTCTGACCCATCAGATCTCGCTGTGGTATAACGGCAATATAATGTATCACAAACCTTTAGTTCAACTTTTAGTTCAGCTAAATTCTACTCGTGGTGTAGATGCTTTGCCTAGTCCTTACGAAAGAAGTATTAATTGTTCTGTTATAAACGTGGATTTTACAAAACACACAAATATACTGAACCTCCAACTACCCTGCTTTATGAAAGATTAAAACAGCATATTGTACCTGTGCAACCAAACAGCTAAAAGATGTGTGTAGTGTGATGCTGGAGTCATGAATTAGATGAGGTGAACACTCTCTTAAACCACCAGGGTCCCAATCCAGCTTTAAGAAAAATGTTCCCAGCTAGCTGTGGTTATTTATGAGCTGTTGAACATGAACCTCTCATGTGCTGTAAATGTGACATTCAGTTATGATATTCATTTGAAACACTTTCAAGATGATACATTTTATTGCCATAAACAGTGTAGGAAAATGAAAAGAAAAACAAAAGAATAAAAACAGCCAATTCTTTTTATAGTACAGTAAGAAAATGCTCTACGTTTTTTCACGTTCAGTAAAATGTAAAATAAAATGGTTGCAACACATGGATACCCAAAGAGAATTCTATACTTGATCTAATAGTAGACAATACGAGTGCCTGATGTCACCTTAAGTGGAAATGTGTGTGATGTTTCTTCAATAAGTTTCCTATGTGAAGGCAGTATTACTGACTGTGTTAGAGATCCACAGCTAACACTATTTTTTTTTGTTTTTTTTTTTTTGGATGAAGTACATGCTGTGAAAGTTAATAGCCTGACTGACACTGTAGCTGATATCCATGTTCATATCCATCATGCTTTCATTTCACTCTTCTACTCACGGTGTGGCTGTATCTTTTTCGCAGAAAGCATTTCTCACCTGGATTATACAGACATGGTCAAAAAAATCTTCCAAAATGTTGAATTACGTATGAAAAACAAACGACTATTCAGATTTCAGAATCCTAACATTTAAGCCGTTTAATGTTTAAGACAGTGGAAACTAAAATGTTATTTCAAAAAACTGAGCAGCAAGTTAGGAAGCAATACAGAAGACACAAAGGGGTAGCAATTATTACTGTTTTCACGCATTTCAAATTGATTTAACATGACAATGCCTTGGGAAAAGGAGACAAAAGCACATACTGTAAGGTCCTTACCCAAAGGCAACAGAATGAAACTGATGTGACTGTCCTCAGAGTCTCGCTTAGGTGGGTAGGAAGTTCGTTTATAGCAGATAGTCACGGGTGGGTGTTAACCCATGCCGTGCCTGTTTTCAATCATCTTCTCTTTAGCCAAGCGGAGAAGCTTGGCACCTTGAAAGATTTTTTGCTGGCCAAAGCCCGTAGATCCAGTCTAGCCTTCCGGAATAATGCAGCCACACGGCTATATCAATGCTTAAACAAGAAAAAAAAAAAAATAAGAACAATGATTTCACAAGGGCCTGTTTCACAAAGGCTGAAAGGTAACACCTAATAGTTTGATGAACAATGTGACCAAATAACAAAATCAGCCCCATGTGAACAGGAGATTGCAGTAAGCTAATAAAAGAAACTTCATCATTTCTGTTCATTAAATGTTCTATCTTACATTCACCCCAAAACTGAACACTGCTTGTACAATTCTACTACACAGCTTTATTGAGCCAATTTTCCATTAAACACAACCAGGGCTAGGACAGCACCATCCTAGTAACCCAATGTGCATTCAATTTTTTTTTTTTTTTTTTTAAATTTTTTTTTTTTTTAAAAGCAGGAGGGATCTCCACAAACAAGTGAGAGCTGGTGCACTGACCATGCAGGACATAAAACTGCTTGTGCCTCCTCTGAAAACATCAAATCTACAATGTTCCCAGGGGTAACATTAAAAAAAACAAAAACAAAAAAAACCCCAAAAGGGACTGAAGGCAAGGCAGGGGAAATATCCACTGACAGTATAACCTGCATCACCGGCACAAAAATTTATTGAAAAGCACAAGTTACATGTATCTATAACCTCCTGCAAGGAAAGAGGCTGTATCAAATTAATTCCACATCCAAACTGCATTGTTACAACTGCACAGAACAGTGATGGGAGAGTTGAGTAGCAATTGACTTAAAAAAAATTTAAAACAGTTTGGATTCCATTTAAGAGAGCAGCTATATCAAACCCTTTTTGCACCACAAAGAATGTGAATGAGCTTTCCCCTGACAAACTACAGTACAGAGCAGGCACTATTTACAGGGAAGCAGAGGTGGACGTAAAAACGATTGATCAGTTTGACATGCATTCACGAGCTGCTCGTTTGTGTATGCTTGTGTGTGCAACTGTGTCATGAAAGTGTATGGATTTTAATCATATTTTTCCTTCTTGAATAAATATATTCAAATCAAATTGGATTATGAAGAAGAAGGGTTTCATCTCTAACTATTAAGAACGATGACCGAGTCTTATCATATTCCTGTTGGCATGATGATACTTTTTTTTTTTTCTCTCTCCCCCATTTTGTCTTCTTGTCCTGGTCCTGCACTCTCCACTGGCCCCCCTCCCACTCCATCCCTCCCTCCATCCTTCCATCCATCTCAGTGTACTGAGGGAGGCTGCAGTCTCTTTAGTGTTTGTCTTTGGATATTACCTCCTCCCTGGGTTTGGCACCCCCAAAGATGGCCGAATTTGGGTTGGCCACTTGGTTCAGGGGCTCGGAGACTGTGCGCGGCTTCAACTGTAGCCTTGGTCTCTGTGCTCGCTCCTCTGGAGAAATGAGAAAACAAATACAGCCAGCATTTAGCCAAATAAAGCCAACATTGCTATACATTACAGATTCTACAACACTTATGTCCTCAGCTATCAGATGCTGCAACTTTGTACTGCAAAGTGACAATGTGGTAAAGCACACTACTGTGAGCTTGCCACAAGCAATGCCGAACTGTGCGCTAATGGAAAACGTAGATATATTTTTCCGGCCTGACAATGGGATTAAAATAATGACTGAGCAAGTGACTCAGCTGAGGTAAAGGGCAACAGATCCAAAAGCTTAACTAGACACCACCAACAGGGGGTGCTACAGTGCTGTTTGTGTAAAAAAGGAAATACCAAGCACATTAAGCTAATGTACAGACAGGTGACAATTTAAAGAAAAAATGAAAAAGTATCACAGTAAGGTGTTGAACAGCTTCAGTGCACCATGCCACAGATTCTCAGAAGTCTCCGGAACGGTACAGGAGGGATGAACACAATTCTTCCTTCGACTGTTTTTAGATGGTGGTTGAGAGCACTGTCTCATCAGGATAGAAATATTTCAAAGAATAAATGTGATCAGCCTGAATAAGTTTGTATTGATTTGCAGAAGCTTCCCTCCATAGCATAACAGAGCCACCATTTTTTCTTTTAATTTGTCACCCAGTTGTATATATTTTGATATTCCTCCACCAAACAGACAAATTTTAGGTGGTTTCATCTTGTACTCTTATTATTATCATCATCAGCCTCAAATCCAAAAATATGCCAAGAATAACACCACTTATAAATACTGCATTTTTAGCAGTAATTAAAAGACAAGATCTGCCCAAGCATTCTCATCTCTTATAGAAATAATATGCATAAAATTGAAGCATGAATAAATCTATGACACCATCAGAGGGTTCTCTGAAGTCTGTCGGGCCTCCACGTGGAGGTCCGTCTCTGTAGCGGCCCATTCCACCGCCGCCCCTTCTGTCGCCAGGACGACTGCCTCCACGACTCCTCCCACCCATGAAGTCATCATCTCTATACCCTGAGGTTGGGAAAAAAAGCAGAGTTTAATGCATGCACCAACACCTCTAAAACACAAGTTGTACCAAAATACTGATCTACAATAATTGCTTCAAAATAATTAAAATAAAGCTCTTATGTCAGATCAGTATTTATAGACAACTTCTAAAAGGGATCTCTTTCCACACCAGCAGTGAAACTGTAACAGTATGACTGATGGCAATGAGATGTTCCCTATGATATCACGAAGATAAAAACAAAAAACAATCATCTATGGAAAAGACAAGGGAAAATTACAGCATCTCTTTCTATGACTGAGGGTATTCTAAAGCTACCAGCTAGACCTGTACAACAGGCTTTATTTTTTTGTCCATGTGCCTTTGTTCCCACTCATCGCACCTCCTCCTGAGTGGTCGTAGTCGTCTCTGGAGTCTCGTCCCCCTCCTCTGGGCCCCCGTGAGCCACCGCGGCCTGAAATGCACATGGGGCTACGTTTAAAACACACTGCAATCTAAGGAAAGGTGTGCGGCAGAAGAGAGCCACCCACACACACTGGTTCTGCTAAAGTGACCTCCTGCCATGCCCTGGTTAGTCACACTGCTAGAAAAGGTGGAACCATTTTCACAGAAAGGCAGCCTTGGGAAAACAGTTCACTTGTAAGTGAAGCTAAGAAGAGAGATCAGGGAAGCCTATGATGTAGGATTATTTGCTATTAGAAGAAAATTAGGGAAACGAAAGACTGTAGTGAATGAAGAATGAGCAGGAAGTGAACAGTCACCTACTAAAATCCAAGTTATTTGGCTTAGACGTAAAATTCTAGTTAAATAACACTGGAATGAAGTACAGCCTACAAATCAAATCATGCAAATACTTCAGCAAGTGAGGGATACAAAAAGAACTACATAGGAGATGCACTCCCTACACTGTGTGTCTTACTCATAAAACCGTTATATTGATGGTTTTGTAATGCTTTAGTTGAATGGTTTCAGTGACTATTAGGTAAATATTCTTATTAATATGATTTAAAAATGTATTACCCTTCAAATAACCTACATCTTTACCCAGTGACCTAAAAATACACAAAATAAGCCACTTTTAAGTGTGACTAATCACAAATATGGATACGCTGATCACAGTTATTTTAATTTTTATAAAAGTATGTATTACGGGATTCAGTAATAGAGTCACGACTGCACTATTTGAACAGATATACAGCATAACAGTTCATTTGGTTGAATTACGAAAAAGAAAAATATAAAATCAGGAGCTTTTTTATGAGAATTCCTGAAGGAATTCTTACCAATCCTACCCTCTCTAGTACTCATTCTCAAAATATAAACAAATTAGTAATTTGAACCAACATGATCCTGACCTGACTGATGATGAATGAATGAAAGAAGTAAATATCACGCAGCATTATTCAAGCAGCAAATATGTTCTAATGCTCTGCGAACATCATCTGAACTCCACTTTGTTTAATTTTTGCGAAAGTGAATACGTAGTTTACGTCGATTTAGTTTAGGTATGCCTCATGCAAGGACTTGTCGTATGACTTGCATTATAGTGCACAATGCTCTTATTAAATCATTAAAATGCAACAGCACTGAGCTTTAGTTATTCTAATATAATTTTCAAAGGCATGATTTGAGATTGCTGTTTTACATTTCTTGCCAACTGATTTGTCACTCATTCTTACTAAGACTTGGATTTGAGTAGGCAATGGTGATTGAAAGACCAAGTAAAGTGAAGACTTAAGTATCTGAAACAGAGTTATTGCTAAAAAAAAAAAAAAAAAAAAAAAAAGTGTCTTATGAATTTATGAAAAGATGAAATGTTTTATGACCAGTACCTCTTTCGTCTTTTCGGAAGCCAAATCCACCGCCTCGCTCTTGTCTCCGGCCCTCGGCAATGTCCACCCTCAGTGATCGATCTCCAAGCAGCTGTAAAAGAGAGCCAGCATGTCAGCGCAGTCTGTATTACTACTTACCTGTTATTTTACAGAAATACAAACTACTCACAGCTCCGTCATACGTCAAAGCCTCTTTTAGAGATTCCAAGTCGTCAAACTCGACATAACAGAAACCTAAAAGGAAGGTCAGAACAAATGTATTCATGGCAAGCAGACAGTGACGTTTTCTTATTAAATTATTATTAAGCTTTTAACTGTGACTCACCTTTAAACTTGTCGGTCTCTTTGTCTCTGACTAGTCGCACACTCCTCACGCTGAGGTCTTTGAAGATGGCGTCTATGTCTCCTTGTACTGTGTTGAAGGGCAGGTTGCCTACATATGCTGTGTATGGAGGCTCTGTTGGGAGTTCCTTCTGCTTGCGGGGTCCGCCTGGGCCGCCTGCACCTCGAGGTCTTCTGTCCGAAAGCACAACTGATCAGCAAACTTCCTACTTTCTAAGTATTCTCAATAATCATGCATTCTTTAGTACAATATTACAGAAGTTCCTAATTCAATTTGATTTTATCTCCAAGTCATCAATACTAAGGCTCAATTAATGTGACAACTGCTGCAGGCACCAATAATAAGGAGCTTAAACTTCTAATACAGAATACAATTCATTTGATTTGGTCAGAAATGATACGAAAAGTTAAACACGGATTGCTTGATATGCTTATGTTTGAGTGTGTTTTTTGTCCTCTCAAGCTTGAATAAAACGATCTGAAATGGCAAATTTTTCTTTAGAATGACAGCAGAATAACAATCAAAAAATAAATAAAAGTGTAACATTCTAAGCATATTAGTGTACATGGCAGTATATATAAATGTTCCTTACTGACCCAGATAAACTACTGAATTAACCATAGAAACCATTTCTGGGGCAATTCTGGGGATCTAACCACGTCTGCCAGCAGGCCACCTGCCATACCTGTCCTGTCTGTTTCACAACGTGCCTAAATAGTTGTCTGTTTTTGGCACAATTGTTTAAAGCAGAATTTATAGTAAGCTTTGTATTTTTTTCCCCACTTCTTAAAGTGAATTGCACTATGTAGTGTTGAAAGCCAGCTTTTTCAGTGCTCCATTTTGCAGAAGTTATATAGCAAGTTAATGTTTATGTCATGTACAAACAGCTCTAGCGCCACCATTTCCACGTCAGGTTTACTGAATCAAATAAATAAGCAGAGTGCATCTAACCTTTCAGACTATATTCGGCTTCTCAGTGCAAAAGAGTAAATGTTTATACTGGTGCAGGACTAGGACTCAGCAACAGTAAACAGACTTCATGTTAAAACTGTAAGCAGTTTCCTGGTTGCACAATTGCACTATTTGTCCATGTAGTACACAGTTAAAGAAGAGATTTATTTATAATTGCAGTAATAATCTGCTGTCACCCAGATGAGGATGGATTCCCTTTTGAGTCTGGGTCCTCTCAAGGTTTCTTCCTCGTATTGTCTCAGGGAGTTTTTCCTTATCGCCTCTGGCTTGCTCATTAGGGATAAATTCATACATTTACAATTTATATCCTGAACGTATTTATTTCTGTAATACTGCTTTGTGACAATGTCTGTTGTTAAGAGCGCTACACAAATACAACTGAATTGAATTGAATTAGTGGGTGGGAATTGACATTGGGGGAGAAGGGAGATGTAGGTAGTATGATGAGTATTTAACTTATGATGAGTTTTCTACAGCTCCATATAGTAAACAATTCAAATATTAGATTAACAAATTTAAGTGAGATATTTTGGATTTCACTGCTTATAATTATAGGACTAAATGCAACATCCAAAGTAGTGATCTGAAAATGTAGTGCAAAAAAACAATGCTTGTGCTGCTTATCTTGTTCTGCGGAGAAGTTGACGACATATACATCATCCCTGTAGTCCCAGTTTCACCAACACCAGTAAGCATTAGTCCACACATATCTGATCAGTGACAGCTAGTGAATCAAACAGCCAGTGTGTACAAGAACAGTTTCATATTTGTATGCAGACCTGGCTCAGATATTCAAACAGTTTATACACCAGCATTCACACATCATATCAGGCTGGGACATATTTAATCATGCTGGTCATTTATAGACGCTGCTCCATTTTAGTCTGAAAGCAGTTCAGCATTCACCTCACATAACCTTCTAGATCTGTGTTTTTACTCACCACCTTTTCTAACCAGCAACTTACACTAAAAGTAGTTACTATTACTTCTGGGAGTGCTGCTTTACCTGTCCCACTCTTCACTACAAAATCACATGTTAAATCACTTTAGCCAGGACTAGCGGTTTTAGTCGCTCAGTTCTTTCAAGTATTTTCAGTTAAGGTTCTTGCACTCGCAACAATCAGATACTTGGGGGAAGAGAAAAAAAATAAATAAATCCAATCCAGGAAAACAATAAAAAAAATATATATATTGATTATTCATATCTAGTCAAAACTTTATGAACATCCTATTAAATTCTCTCTAGAGCCATACATGTCCCGCCTCGGGAGGCGGTTCTTAGTAGCTCGTTAGCAGACAAGATGGTTTGCCTGTGCACTTATGGCTGTGTGTTGTCCCACACTATTTACTTTTCCAACCGTCCCTTGGTTGAGGAAAGAGAGAGAAATAAAAGTTGTTATCGGATTTGAAGAGGGTGGAATTTGTACGAGGTCACGGTTATGTGACATTCTCTACGATGTTTTACCAACTCAGCGCTGTTCAAGACCGATCGAGACCACTACTTCCATCTTTATACGCCGCCAGGGCTCCTCCATCCGTAAGAATAAGTAAAAGGCTCTAAATAATCTCTTATACAACTGAAATAATATAAATTCGGTGTGGGTGTGGCGTATCTCAAATGTTATTGGCTGTTGTGCAAGTCAGTCAAGCACTTTACTCTGACGTCATGTTTCAGAAAGAAGTATGTCAACGTATGCAAATCACAGCCAAGACACCATTTCATGGGGAATTTAAAGCCAGACAATGTCTCATAAATACAAAAAGATCTGAGATTGAGAAAAGGCCCACTTCTGCTCTGCATTAAAATGTGTATACCATGATATCCAGAGTTATCACCTAAAATATTACGATACATCATCTTTGGCTATGTTGCCCAGTCCTATTTGCATGAACAACAAAATTAGAACATTACACAATTCCATTCAGCAACACTGACAGTAACTAGACTAAAACCTGTGCCAATCCTAACACAAGTATTCTAACATGTTGCTGTAATGAATATTTGCAAACATGCTTATGGCTACGAGAAAATGAAACAAATTGTTTCAGTGGAACTAATTTTCCTTTGTTGAAGTGGCTCAGAAAGAAAATGATTTGTGTTTCCTCTGAGGGTTCTGCGCTAACAGTTTTATAATCTTTTGTGTATTATAAAGCTAGCAGTCAGCTCCCGAATGGAAGACATCACTCCCCAGCACTATAGAGCTCACAACCCTGTGTCTGTGCATGGTTTTATAATGCACTATACTAAACCAAACAAATGGGCATACATGCTACACCTGCTGAAACGGATCTGCAAAAGAACTACGCTTCCTCGTGAAGGAAAAATCGGTGAAATTCAAATAGAAATTGTGTCACTGCCAGTCTGTGCTGGCAAAGAAGACACATGCAGAAGGTGTCCAACATGCCAGAGACATTCCACTGGTGTCAGAGGAAATGTATCTACAGGGAACGCAAAGTATCTGACGCTAACACAGAAGGAAAGCTGCCCATTTCTGATGATGTTTGAGGGGTTTGGGCTTTTCCCAATCACTGTCACACTGCAAATTCCTTTGTATTACATTAGACTAACTAAAAAGAAGCTTGATATTGTCGTTATGAGTAGAAGGTTTCTGGAGGAGGCCAAAATGAGCCAAATTTTTAGACCTGGAGAAGCTGAACTGGGATGAAATGATCCACCAAACAGCAGGCTTCTGGTTTTATTGGAGGTATAGCTGCATGATTCTTACAATTAAACAAGAATTATGAATTTTTTTTTTTGCCTTTGAATTAAGATCGCAATTGTTTGACCGATTTTTGCAGAGAAAACTTTTTAAATTCCTGCATTATTACGGTGATGAGTCGTAGCTACATTTTCCTAGTGAATGATTGGGAATGACATCTTGTCTACACTTGGATTATTGATTTAGACATATCTATCCGGCGAACTGTCCCACAAACAGTGCAGTGAGTCTTCCCAAAGATAAAAGGAAACTGGCTAAATAATTGCTGTGATTTGTTCTTCTGCCGCCAGAAAATCACAAGACATTAAGCTTCACTGGCAGATTCTGCGTGAGACTGCATGTGCAGCCGTGACTCACTCACTCCATTCATTTTATGTTTTTAGTCTTTGTTTGCTTAGTAACTGGGAATTTAACATTCAGTACATAATATGAAATTTATTTTCTATTTTTATTTTTATTTGTATAAGACACATGTCTTCCTTCTCTTATAACCAGGAGGAGTTTGGATCATTATAAAATTCACTTGCAGCTGTTAAACTTTGGTTCTCCCCTTTTTCTTTGTTCACTCTCTGCACTTATCAGCAAATATGGTGGTGGTGGTGGGGGTCTCAGTTTTATGCAAAGGTTGTTATGTTCTCTAGTGGCGCTCAGTTTTATGCAAAGGTTGCAGAAGTGCAAATGTTGTATTATCTGCTCTGTTCTTAAATCAAACTGCTTTGAGAAACCAATTGAGATTGTGATTTTAATAAATTTAATGAATTTTTTTAGAAGCAGCAGCCTTTATTTTGTCACATAAACATTACGGCAGGGTGAAATTCTCTTCTTCGCACATCCCAGTTTGTTAGGAAGCTGGGGTCAGCCATGATACAGTGCCCCTGGAGCAGGGAGCGTTAAGGGCCTTGCTCAAGGGCCCAACAGTGGCAGCTTGCCCCGACCTTCTGATCAGGAACCCAGAGCCTTAACTGTTGAGCACCACTGCGCTCTTTTCTGTGCAGGGCTAACTGACTGTATCTGGGTTGGGGGGAGCAAGTTTGACTATTTGGAACTATTTGGATTACACATGATCATTATTTAAAATCATAAGATATCTTTTAAACAAAAAAAAAAAAAAAGAAGATTCACAACCTCCACGGCTGTGAATAATATACTGTGTACTGTAAACAACAAGTTTCCATGCAACTTACAGAACAAATGAAACAAATGGCACAGTGGCTTAAAAATTCCTCTCTGAGAAAGAATAGTGTCTTTGTGCTTCTCATCTAGCAGACAGCCAACCCATGTCATTTATATAACCTAAACGTAAGCATAAATGGACAAATTCTCATGTTTAAGTGAGAAAATTCCTAGCTTCACCCCACCTAAAACAAGTGAAAATGTTAATATATATGGTGTAAATATCTATATGCGTAATGATCCTGTGTCATTAAAGTTACATTACTGAAGCAAACCAAACTGTAATCAAAAGTCTAGTAATTATATGTAACAATGATAGATAGATAGACAGATAGAATAAAAAGCCAGTTAGGCTCTACCCTACCATGTAACACTCCAGTTTCTATGTTTCATCAATATTAGTACATTTGCAAATGCTAAACAAAAGCAAGCACAAATGCTTTATACAAAAGGTTTCAGGACAAAGCTCCTAAAGCTGTTAGTGCCGGTTCTTTTACAAGCGGCTGCAAGAAACTGTGGGGTTCTCCATGACAAAATTTCTTTCAATCAAATGTGTTAATGTGTATTATTCCTTCAGTAACAAACTGAAGACTATTCAACAATGAAAACAGTCTAATAATAATAATAATAATAATAATAAGAAGAAGAAGAAGAAGAAGAAGAAGAAGAAGAAGCCAGTTCTGCAGTCACACGGAAACTCTGGTTTTTGCAGGTCTTCTAATCTTCCTCATAACATCATAAAACAGCTTATTACTTGTGATTTTTATATTTATTCAGAAGTACACATGAAATCAGCACAAAATCATTTTAATGATTGTAAATGATGTCTGTGATGAGTCAACAGTTAGAGCCACTTATTACAAGGCAGTGCAATATATGGTTGGTTAATCATTATCAAAATACTGGGATTGCAGAAAGCTGCACTGAGCAAAGCAACTTTTAGTTTCACATGAACATGATCATGAACAAGTGCAGGATGGAATAAACTTCCTGCAAAACAACGTGAGTCCATCTTTAACTGCATCCCACGTGAGGTGAGATGATTTCACATGCAGCTCATCGCATGCTAACGGAAGATTCGGGCCATCATGTAGTCTTAAATGAAATTCTTTCTTTTTTAAAAACAACTGGACTTCATATGAAATGAAATTCTGTCAAGACATCGTCAATTACAGCATTAAAAAAAACAGTAAATCCGCAACCTTGGCTGCTCGACAACCAGGAAAAAATGACTAAAATCTGCGTTTTGTAAACTCTTTAGGAGATCAGATGGAGTACAAACCTGTGATGTACAGAAAGTGTGCTAGTCAATGTCAGTGTAGAGTGAAGTGCAGCAGGGCCTGATTTCTACACCCACCATGCAGAGCTGCTCCCTGAGACTCAGAGCTAACCGGCTACAGTTAGCCTCCATGCAGCGATCACGTTTCACCTACAGGTTCAAGCGCAACTGCAGTGCAAACAAGCCCATAAAACAGATCTAAATAGTATGTGAAATCGCAGATGGGCGCGAAATCGCTAACTTCGCTTCGCTTGCTATGTGCATCACAGCTCGCAGTCCATGTGGGCTGTGCTTTTCTTCACCGCGGATACCTGGCGCCAACTGCCTCGTTGGCAAAAGCCTTCCACCCGAATCAAGTCGGGTATTTCACGCTTTAGCACTGATAGCTCACCACAAAGAAAAACGCATCGTACAAGGCGATCGAGTGATCCCTCGCGCACAAATGGATGAAGCGCCAATCCCCGCGCTTGCGTTTTTCCAGTGAGCGACTTCCCATTCATCATGCCGGGGAGCGCAGTTCCCCACAGCGCTCAGCGCGCCCGGGCCTGCGCCCGCTCTCACCCACTGCCCCCGCCGGCCGCCAGCCTGCACCGCCTCAACCCCGCCGAACCGGCAACCGACAGCATGAATTCCCGTTCTTCAGACAAATATTTTTCTTACCCTCTTCCGCCACCAAAGCTACCGTAAGCCCGGTCATCGTAGGTATCATAATCCGCCATGTCCGTGTTTGCTGTCCAGAGAAAGCAGTCTGCTAGAAGGGGGCCTTCAATATACCACTGTGCGGGTTAGCTGTCTCGGTCATGCCTGCACAAATTTCACACATGTAAGATCTGTGAGAAAAATTGTACATCAATAAGTCCTCCAAAGATAAAACAAATGTGTATGGCGTATATGTACTTTTTTTTTTAGAATTTTTTTGAAAAAGAAAAAAAAACTATAAAGGAGAACGAATGATGTTTGAATCAGGCAAAGCGTAGAAAGCATTACAAGGGATATCGTTAGCAAAATGCAAATACCGGCTAGCAGAAAATCTAGTAAAAGGATAATGTTATACATTCTGAGTTTAACTGAACATTCAACAATTTGGTACTTGGTGCTTTTTAATAGTGTACAGAAAAAGTAGCGTTTCTTTGTTCATATATTGTATTTTAGATCAGTTTTCACCCAAATAAATAAACGTTCAGGATGAACAAAAGTCATACATGTTTACAAGCCCAGGTTAATTTCAGCCACCAACAGTGTTTAACAGTAAAGCCGGAAGTGGCTTTGTTTGGGTTGATCAGAGCCTGAATAGGACAATCTGCATTTCCCTAGTCAGAAAAATCATCATTAAACAGTATGCATAATCAACACTTTACCAGAAAACATTAGACAAAGAAGTCCATTAATAAATCCATTAAAACCCATCTATCAGTTAATGGAACCACAACATGACCACCACTAACCAGGTACACTATATGGCCAAAACTATGTAGACACCTGATTTTCACAGCCATATGTGCGCCTTCCCCAAACCGTTGCCACAAACGTGGAAGCACACAGTTGTGTCCAAATCTGATCCAGCATGACAATGCCCCTGTGTACAAAGCAAGGTCCATGAAGACATGGTGTGAAAGAACTCAGGTAGCCTGCACAGAGCCCTGACCTCAAACACTGATTCCGCCCCAGACCTCCTCGCCTAACATCAGTGCCTGACCTCCTGTAGCTGAATGGACAAATCCTCAAATCCATGCTCCAAAATCTAGTGGAAAGCCTTCCCGGAAGAGTGGAGGTTATTATAACAGCAAAGAGGGTGCTAAATCTGGAAAGGGATGTTCAGCAACGCATATAGGTATGACTGGTCAGATGTCCACACACTTTTGGCCATATAGCTTATTATCACAGCATTCTCAACGCAGCAGTGACATTGACTCGGTAGTGGCATGGTAGTGTGTTTAGTGCTGCCACAAGTGTATTAGGCACGGCAGCTATACTGGAGTTATTAAACCACTGTATTAGACACAACTACCCTGTACACCTACAACTACCCTGTACACCTACACACTCAGCACAGCAGTGACACTGACTCGGTAGTGGCATGATAGTGTGTTTAGTGCTGCCACAAGTGTATTAGGCACTGCAGCTATACTGGAGTTATTAATCCACTGTATTAGACACAACTACCCTGTACACCTACACACTGCCCAATCGCACTCCTATACACTGCCATTCTGTACACCTACTGGACAGTAGACAACTATTTTTGGTTTTGGAATGCTGATGTGTTTAAAAATCCCAGCAATGCTTCGATTCTGTCTGATCAGAATCAGAATCAGAATCAGATTTATTCTCCAAGCACAGAAGGAACAAGGAATTCTTTTTGGTGCAGTGTCACACAGAGTACAGGACAGCACATTGACAAGAGAGTACAATATGATACAATACAGTTCAGTGCAATACAATGTGATACAATACAATACAATACTACTTACTACAACACAATGTTGTTGTTGTTCTTTCGGCTGCTCCCGTTAGGGGTCGCCACAGTGGATCATTGTTCCTCATGTTTGATTTGGCACAGGTTTTACTCCTGATGCCCTTCCTCACACAACCCTCCCATTTTATCCGGGCTTGGGTCCAGCACTGAGAGTACACTCCCAGTGGCTGGGTTTACTTACTACAATACAATACAATATAATACAATATAATATATCTATATAGGATACAATACAATACAATATAATATGAAGCCAGTACAAAGGTTTATTGCGATATGTGGACACTGCTGATGCAGCAGAATGTAGGGGTGTAATATAATTGTTAATATGACTATAATTATTGTTATTGTGCAGTTACTGCAGGTGTTAGTGCAATTACAATTGAATTTTGCTGGTGTATTAAAGTGACTTGTGCTGCATGTCAGAGGGCAGGGATGTGGGAGGAGTCTTTATATAGAAGGAGTGTAGCCTGGGGGAAGAAACTGTGGAGGTGTGGACTGGTAAAGAATTTCAGGGCTCTTATTCTGGGTTTCTGTTGGGAAAGGAAATGCTGAAAAAGAACGTGACTGGGATGTGTGGAGTCAGCCATGATTTTCCCTGCTCTGTTCTTCACCCTGGATGAGTACATGTCTGTGAGGGTGGGGAGCTGACTGCCAATCATTTTTTCTGCACATATGATGATGTAGTTTGTGTTTGGAGTGTGAAGTTGCAGAGCTGAACCAGACAGAAATGGAGGATGTGGCTATTAATTCTATTGTTGCGCTGTAGAATAGGACCAGTAGCTTTTGGTGACAGCTTAAATTACTTTTAGATTTTGTGTGACTTTGCTCTGCTGACTGTTGAGCCATTTATTTCTATAGGAAGGTGTGGTGGATGCTGCCTTCTGAAATCCACAGGTTTTGGCATGTTCAGCTCTAAGTTGTTAGCTGCACACCATGCGATCAGATGACTCACTTCTGTCTGATATGTGGAATCATCGTTGTTTGAGTTGAGTCCCACCAGGGAGATGTCATCTGCAAACTTGTCCCAAAAGTCTTCATACATAATGGACTGTGTATGCCAGCACCATGTAGTTTGTGCCGTCGTCAGTGGATGTTCATGGACATCCACTTCTCTGTTGGTCTGCAACACTTCCAGTCTTTTTGAATTTGTTAATAAATTTGGCACCAGTGTCATGTGTGATGTGCTTGCCATGTTTCCTGTTAAAGTCCATTGCAACCTTGCGAGAGCTTATCAATCAAGCCATGAGAATGATTTCAATATATTCTTCTTTTGTCAGAGGTATTTTTAAAGGCTATCTGAAAAAATATAAAATATAAACTAAGTATGAAAAATTTTGGAAGATGTTTTTTTCTCAAAAGTGTTAATTTCCTCTATGTATGGAGACTTTTGGGACACTCTGTACAGTTGCTGGTGTTCAGTGAGTAGAGCAAGGGAGAAACACAACCTTGTTGAGCAATGGTGTCGAAGTAGAGTGAGTCTGAGAACTGGTCACCCATCCTGACGTGCTATTTCCTGTTGGACAGGAAATTGATAATCCTGCGGCAGACAGGTATAGATATGTTAAGCTGCCTTTGTTTATCCAAGAGTAGGTCAAGAATGATATTATTGAAAGCTAAAACTGAGATCTAGAATCCACAAACAGAATCAGGTGTAGGTGTGAGAGTTGTTCAGATCCTGCAGGATGTAATGCAAAGCCACATTTATAGCATTCTCCACAGATTTGCTCTATATGTGAACTGGAGAGGACTTGAATGGCATCAGACATGGTTTTGAGGTGGTGCAGAATTATTCTTTCGAAGTACTTCATGATTACAGATGTCAAGGCAACTGGTCTGTAATCATTTAACTAAGAGGTTGTCAGTTTCTTGGGAACTGGAATGATGAAGGTTTTGAAACAGGCAGGCACAATACACTGGGCTAGAGACTGATTAAATCGATCAGTGAGAACAGGAGACAGTTGTTCTGAGCAGTGTCTGAGTGTTGCTGGTGAGACATGGTCAGAGCTTGTTGCTTTCCTGATTTTCTGTTTCCTCAGTGTTCTGAACCTGATGTTCCGTGTTGGTGATAGGAGGGGCGAGGGAGCTATGTTTTCACAGAAGGTGAGAACTGGTAGAGGTGTCACAGTTTGACTGGAGGCTGAAGACTGTTCTATCATGTCATTCACTCCAACAGCACACACATCCCCTCCCAACACACACACACAAACAGCAAATCAGGACACACATGTACATAATGTGCATAGCATACAGCATATCAGATGCACTTACATATTGCAGTTTGCATTCTGAACAAATATATTTATTGTTATCTGCACTGTATTGTCCTGCACTGTTGTGCACTTTATGTCTTTTTATGCGTCTTATGTGTCTTTATAATGTTTGCACAGTCCGGGAACTTGCAAGAACACTGCAAGAATTATACAGTACATACAGAGTTATACAGTATAACTCTCTGTATGTGACAAATAAAGAACTTGAACTAATGTAGAAAACAGCAATAGGCTAATATGATTAATGAGTAAATGAAATTTCAGTTTGTCCACTCTGCATTGGTTTCAGGTGCTTTTTTCTTTTCAGGTCCTCTAGCCCATATTTCATAACTTAAGCAGGCACAAGTCTTTTGTCGAGCTATCTTACAGTTGGGATAGCTGTTGTCGAGCTATCTTACAGTTGGTGGTTATTACTAGGATTTTACATTATGGAATGTATTATGAATTTACAGTTGGGATTTACTATCCTTTTTTTTTTTTACTGTGTAGTTGTGACTAACACTAAATAATGTATGCAGTGCATCACTCATTTATTTGTTATTTTTATTTGTATTAGTGACATTGCTCCATAAATGGACTGGCACTTCCGGTCCAGTGATAATTTCAGTTTTTTTTATCAAGCCGTGACATGAGACACAGTGTCCACTAGAGGGAAACAGAATTTCACTGAGCAAAATTACAGAACAGAAATACACAGAGCCACACAAATGCCACTTTAAAGCCCATTTAAGGCACATAAAATAGTTGAGTGGCTTGAAGTAACTGAATTAATTTCTAATATAATTTGTAATGGTTTATTATTTTATTATGTTTTTGTTACTCAAGAGATTCCAATGTAATATTGACTGCAATTATATTTATATAGTATTTGAGTGAAGTGACGTGTGGCCAAGTACAGTGACCCATATTTGGAATTGGTGCTCTGCATTTAACCCTTCCAAGTGCACACACACACAGTAGTGAACACACACCCGGAGCAGCGGGCAGCCTTTTTTTGCTGCAGTGCCGGGGGAGCAGTTGGGGGTTCGGTGCCTTGCTCAAGGGTCTCACCTCAGTCGTGGTATTGAGGGTGGAAGAGAGCGCTGGTCATTCACTCCCCCCCCTCCCACAATCCCTGCTGGACCTGAGACCTGAACCCACGACCTTCAGGTTGCAAGGCACCGCTCTAACCATTAGGTTAGACACTGTGAAACATTTCTAGCTGTTTCTAATGCCAGTGAAGTGGGTAATATGTGCTCACACAAATTTTGATAGTGTATTACTTACATATCACTGGGTGTCTGCTTTGCATGTTTTATCACGTGGCCTTCAAATCAGTCTCAGTTTCATTCCCAAAATCACTGCTGCAATCATACTTCAGTTTTTCTGAGCATTAACCCCAAAGAAGATTAGAACAACTACATGCTCAGAAGGACAGTGAAAGCTTCAAACAGCAAAACCCAAGTAAAGGCATCATCATTCCAAATGACTAGAGTGTTAACTGCCACCAGAACAACAGACGACATTCTCAGACCTCAGATGTTCTGTTCACACTGATAAGTACTTTAAATATCTTCCTTCACTGGAGAGAGTGCACCACACAGAGATATGTCTCAGCAGCAGATATTAAAAGATGCTCCAAGCTCCATCATACTGATTTAGTGAAGCCCTGAGGATGGCAGATGATTATCATGATGTAGTCACACACTGATAATCACCTGCAGTCCTCTTATGAACCTAAGCAATTCCAAAAATATAAAATATCTAAAAGATCTTTATGATTTTTTTTCTGATTTATTCTCTGATGTTCTTCTGCTGGTATCCTCCAGGGTCTCTGGTTTGATCCTGAGCTCAGGTCTGTGTGTGCATGGTGCCCTGGGATGGATTGGCGTCCCATCCAGAGTGTATTCTGTCCTCACATGCAGTGTTCCCAGGGTAGACTCCAGATCAAGACCCTGACTAGGTTGAAGCAGTTACTAAAGATAAATGAATGAAAAAACTACAGAAATGTATATTTTGATTATGGTATTACAGTATTACATATTATTTCTGTGTAATTACATAATAATGTAGAATTTACCAAAACCAACATATAGTATTTCAGCCTTACATATTAGCACTCCCTGTATTTTTATTTCATTTAGAGTAGAAAAGCATATGAGGAAATATAATTGAAAAAGTCTGTGAATAATAATAATAATACTTATAATAATACTCACTGTTATTTATTACTGTTATTTGAAACTCATCATAAAGTTCAACATTTTACAAAAAAAATAAATGCTATCAATATCAAAGCACAAAGTAGTGGAGCTTGATATCACAATACCACGGATTAGAACAAATACACATATTTAGGCAATATTTAACAATGTCAGTGTATAATGTGAGATAGCAGACCTGTCAGGGCCATGAAAACACATTCGAGCCTAACTCAGCATCGCAGATTCTCAAAGCCAGTAAAACACGCTCAGGAGGGAGTTATAAAATAAAAAATAACTTTATATTTCATTATTTCATCAGAGTTCTCAGACTACCATTTTTTTATACCAGCCTTATCTTCAGAATTGTTAACAATTTCGGTGATATACTGTTCATTTAATGAATATTTCCCACTCTTGTCGACTTTCCTTTACATCTTGAAAGTGTCTGTAAGTGGAAGTAGACATGTTAAAACAGTATTAAAACACTAGGCTACATTTGAATTGAACTTGAATTAATTAGGCAGACAGTGAAGTGGTGCCAGTTTCTTCTGAACTTTTCCCCAGTCAAAGTAGTTTCTTTCAAATCTGTGGTCTTAATTATAAGCTGTGATGTAAAAGAATTTTAACATCATGTCAAGTGAATTTAATTTGTAATGCTCATATTGCTCCTTCAGCAAGCCCTCAAAGAACCTATGCTATTAGACTTAAAGTGATGATAAAACCATAGCTGTTCTTAAAGGATACCTAAACCTAGTTATAGTGGCTAGCTAACTGCCTTTAAGACAGCAAGGACTGAACCCACCCTGACAGCTTGGACAACTACCAACCAGTATCACTTCAGTTATCACTTATCTTACCCAGTTCAGTTATCTCCTTTCTTACCCAGGGTTATGGGGCCTATTTATACTAGCATGAGGATATACTGTAGTTTCTAATGGAGACTACAAAGCACTTCTGTAAATTGGTCATCTGACAAATGCTGTAAATGTAAATGTAAATGTAGTGGCACTTAATTTATTTCCTAACACATACTTAAATGTAATAATCAATCATTAATGGCCTAACCGGCAGGTATAAATTGTGATAATTCCTAAAAAAAAATCATGACATTGACATGTCAATAATTCATTTAAACACTACCTGAAAACACACGAAAGCACATGAAAGAATTTTTGTTTTATTGTCACTTAATTTAATTGCAGTTTCAACATGGAACTGATTCTGCATTATAAACTAAAATGAAATTCACACTTTAAAAAGTTACTGTAAATTTTACAGTAAGTTAAAGTTCTGCAAACATTTACGGTTAAAAACTGTAATATCTTACATCGTATAAAATAACACATAGTCCAGTACATTTGCTCATTTGGCTGATGCTTTTAAAAAAACAGAGACTTAAAATTGATGCAGGATACAGCTGAGCTGAAGGTTAATGGTCTTTCTCAAGGACCCAATCATGGCAGTTTGGCAGTGCTGGGAGTTAAACCTACAATTTTCTGAACTGTAACTCAAAGCCTTAACCACTCAGCCAACACAACAATCAATTCAGTGACATCTTTTAGTACATCAATGCAGGCCAGTTGAGTTTGCCAGCTGCCAGTTACCTTGTTGCCAGTAAATTACTGTTAAATTCACAGTAACCTTTTTTACAGTGCCTGCATTTTGATAATTAGAATGAAAAGAAAAACATGCAGTTCCACTCATCTTTCTTTGTCTCCATATATAGACAGGTCACAGAGGCAAAAACAGTGGCCCTGTTATGCTGGCATGGCTTAAGTCCACTTCTCTACTTAGAGGAAAGTCAGGATCCAGGATGACCCCGGCCCCACCCACAGGGCACGAGGGCTCACTGAATGGTTTAATGAGTATGAAACTTATGTAAATCATAGCCATGCTTTTGGCTTTACACTTACCAGATCTGAACCCAGCTAAACACCTCTGAGAGATTTCAGACCACCGTGTTAGCTAGCACTCTCTACCACCTCCATTTTGTTCATTTATTTATTTTCCTTCTGTTTTTCCTGGTGGAGGTTGCGATGGCAACAGCCTGAGAAGGTCAGCCCAGACAGACTGAGACAGACACTTAGACCAGCAACCCTGTGGAGGAACCTCATTTCTTTCACTTGTACTCATGAACTTACTCATGACTGTGGCTTGGTTGTTAGTGCCAGGAGGGCTGGTTTGAATATTTCAGAAACTGTTGATCGCCTGGGATTTACATGCACACCAGTTTCTAGAATGGTGTGAAAAACAAAAAACAACCAGTGAGCAGCTGTTCTGCTGAGTTGAAATGCCTTGTTGATGAGAGAGGTCAAAGGAGAATGGCCAGACTGGTTCGAGCTGACAGTAAGTCAACTCTTTACAACTGTGGTGAGCAGAAAAGCATCTCAGGATGCACAACATGCTGAACCTTGAGGAGGCTGGACTTCAACAGCAGAAGACCACAATGGGTTCCAGTCCTGTCAGCCAAGAAAAGGAATCCACAATGAGCACAGGCTCACTGAAACTGAACAGTCAAAGATTGGAAAAGGACTGCTGCCCATTGGATGTTTTTTGTTCCTCAGACAATTCTGTGCAAACTCTGTTGTGCATGAAACACTGTTGAGACTATTGTGCATGAAAATCCCAGGATGTCTGAGACACTCAAACCAGCCCGTCTGGCACCAACAATCACGCCACAGTCGAAGTCACTGAGATCACATTTTTCTCCATGCTAATGTTTAATGTGAACATTATCTGAAGCTCTTGACTTGTTTTTGCATTGCACTGCTGCCATATCGCTGACTGGATAATTGCATGAATAAGCAGGCGTACAGGTGTTCCTAATGATGTGGTTGGTGAGTGTGTCTCAGCAGCGTGTATTAGAAAAGCATTATTGCTTAAAATATGGTGGCAAGCAAGGCAGCTTATCAATATTCAATAAACGCGAAAATGCATCCTAATCCATTTGGGTGTATTGTCAGACCAGAATTTCAATTTATAAACTCTCACAAGTCCTACACACACTGTCTTAGAAAAATGAGACATAACACACATCTTTACTTCTAGACTCAAGAAGTCATTCATCTTATTTTTCCCATGCCACAAAAGGCCCAAAATTTGGCTTTTTGAATTATTCTTTTTAAAAACTGCCCAAAAAGTGCCATGGGCTCTGGATGAGAAAGGTAATATATCATACACACATTACCCAATCTAGTTCCTCAGTTTCATTTTATAAAACTTGGAAAAAAGATTAAACTTGCAAAAATTCTATTTGATTTCTGACTTCCCTTTAACAACTTTATATATACAATATACTGTAAAAAATTACTGTAGACTTTACTTTAAACAACTTTAAAATAAATTTACAGTAAAGTACTATAATATCATACATAGCATAAAAGAACACCCCTTTTGGTTGATGCATTATACAACTAAGCTGAAGGGTCTTGCTCAAGGACCCATTCATGGCAGTTGGGTAATACTGGGATTTGAACAGACAACCTTTTTAACTGTGACTCCAATCCTTAACCACTGAACCACCACAACTAGCTCAATGAACTTGCGTGGCTTCAATACAATATTTATTGGCGTTAATTCATTGGTAGAAGTAGTTGAATCAGTGCAAGCTAGTTGCAGCATTGTCGTGGTGTAAGTCTGATGGCTGAGTGGTTAAGGCTTCAATCACAAATCGGGAGGTTTTGTGTTCAAATCCCAGTACCACCAAGCTAGTGTGTTTGGGCAAGACCCTTCAGCTCAGTTGTATCCTGCATCAGCCAGATGAACTCAAACAATCCGAATAGATATGTTTTAGGTTTGTGTTCATTCTGTTAAATAAAACCTAGTATCCTGTCAGTGTAATGCCACCTACTGTTATCTCTTGTCTGATCTCATTGCTCATTATGAGTTTTATATCAGACTCTTTTATTTTCTCTTGGTGGAAAATACATTGAATTCCAATGATCCAAGCCATTTTTTAAAAAATAAATGCCATTAAAGAAGAGAGACTAAAACTACCATAGCTGTTTGATCATCAGACCTGAATAAGATGCAACATATGCTTTGGGCATATCCGGCCTGTGTGACTGGATACCATGACAGCCTGCATCAGTTCTCTCAAGCTCAAGGCCGCTCATTAGCATGCACTTGGGCTGTCTGATTGATTTTATGCTGGAGCAGGCAAAGGACGGCGCTGAGAGGCTTTCACATCATTTGAATTTCCATGATTGATGAGAGGAATTTTAATGGCACAAGGCTATAGAGGAAGGCATTGAAGGGGCTATTCTTTTGTTTCAGTGATTGTATACTCTCTCTAGTATAGACTCACTCATCTTGAGTATATGAAAGAATGTCTAGCAAGGTCACTAAATATTTTTTGGCAAGTGAAATAATGCAGCATGGAATTTGCATCCTGTACACCTTGATCATCCTTTACTGTAATCACTTTTTTGTCCTGCATATTGCCACGTTCGTCAACTCGATGCATCGTGGCACAAACTAAGTGGCTGCCAGGCTGACACTGACCTCCTGAACAACATAGACGAGTCAGATTTTCTTCTATTATATTATACCAAAAGCATATTTCTTTAAAGGTCACTATCCTGCTCCTGCTGTAAAGCTGTTGCTTGATCTTTAAAGTATTAAATGCTCCACCCTCAGTAGAAGGATACAGAAAGTGCAGCTTTGAAACCAAGCAACTTCTTTAAATTCCCAGAACTCATTTCTAATTATATATTAATGATGATCAATACAGAAATCACAACAAATAGAACACAGTTTTCATTCACTTTGGGGAAAAATGTCAAAGTACCACCTACAAAATAATGCATATAATGATGATCTATATAAGCAATGGGATGAGTATTGACCCCCCTTAAACATTTCAGAATTTTATATTGTTACAACCTGGAACTGAAACAGGCTTTGGGATTATATGATTGTGATTATATTGGGATATATTTGGGATTATATGTCATGAATCTACACAAAATAACCCACAGTATTGAAATGGAGGGAAACATCAAAATTATTTACAAATAAAAAATATAAACATTGTAAAAGTTTTCATTCTATTAAAGTAACCATTTTATGCGGTTCAGGGTCGTGGTGGATCCAGAGCCTACCTCCATAACGCTTGGTGCAAGGCAGGAGAATTCACCCTGGATAATTTCAGGGTAATTTAAGCTTATGCAAGGCACTGTATAATGACAGAACAGTGATAAGAATTACATTCATTATGCAATGTTTCAGAAAGTTCAGAGCTAACTTTCTTCACTGCTACTAGCAATGCTAAAAGTGGTATCGTTAATGTCTGATGTCATTAATTGCCATCGAAGGACCAACAGCAACCTCAGCAAAAACATGATCTTGTGTGAGGCGGAGCTGAAAATGCACAGGCGCGGCTGGAGGCTGCTCAGCTTCCCAATCACTCCCAGTGGGTGTCTCATGATGAGGAGGATAAAAATGGCACTTGCTCTAGAGGAACAACACTCCAACATATGTGTCTTTTTGCCTTTTTGCAGATTCGCCTGAGGAAGCACAAACTTCAGCAAGCACTACTTGAAGTCACATGTGATCATCCCCTCGTCTCATCAGCACTCCCTCAAGTGACAAGACATGCACGCTGTTTACCATCCTCCCCACCAAGTTAGACCCATAGCCCATTAAGACGAGTTTTAATGAACACCAAACCTAACCTCCAGGATATTTTTACTGCTCTCTTGAATTAATTTTTGCCATTTTCTGAAGACCAACTGACACGAAAACCTTCTTATTTGTCTCCTGTTTTGACGCACTTCTGCTTTGGCTCTACCATGACCACACTTCCTGTTCATAGTTTGCATTTGTGTATGTCTTATTTCTCTGTGTATACCATATGTAACCTTCTTCTCTGGTAGTCTGGTGGTTCTCTAAGCTCTGTCTTTGACAGCCTCAAAACATTAAATGGTGATCTGCAAACAGACTTCACTAGATAAGGACTGGACTGAAAAAAACTCTCCAAAACTATAGCCGAAACAACAGTATGTGTTTGAAGCTTGCCAGTAATATTTTTGGTCTGCCTAAGTCAACCGGAGGTAGCAAAAAGTAAATGTTGGTGGATGCTGAAACTAGAAAATAGTTCAAACAACAAGGCAACATTTACACAAAAAACATTTAAAAAGACAAAAAAAAAAAAAAAAAATCAAAATCTTGCCTTGACTCTCTCGCCAAACATTTCAGTTATAAATGTTATGTCAGGAAGAATAGAGCAGCAAATACTGCAAATGAGAGGACACGAAAGCTGTTCAGAGGTTCTGCAAAGAGGTTATGAAGTTACAAAGGCAGAGGGTGGGTGTAAAAAAGTTCGTTGAAAATATTTATATCACATTCAAACTTTTGCATTCAACTGTATGTCTGGCTCTGGCTGCCACGTTACATAAGCACTGCTCTGAGAATGAGACTATTCTTATTGTACTGAAAGTCTGTGCATGGGCTAGGTTCATTGTAATAATTTGGTCTTAATTTGCTGTTGTAACTAATGTAGCACACGGTTTAGATATCTACCATTACTCTCTTATTGGATCCTTTTTTGCCTGCACAATTTCACATGAGACTCTCTATCTATTTCTGAAGAAGCCTTTCTATATCTGCGGCTGGCACTGTCCACTTTGGCCCATTTTACAGCTGTTTATTACACGTCTCTTTTACAGGCAGCTGTAAGAATTTTATCAGTTCTCATCTAGTTGCTGTCAATCACTTGTCTTGAGAGCCATTCAATCAACATTCTTTTTCACTTTATTCCCTGGCCCATTTTTTTCTACAGCTGTTTGATATGTTCCATGTGCACATTGCATATTGCCAATACTCCTACACACTAAAGCATCATGCAGTGAGAACTGAAGTGTTGTTTGTATGAGAGCTCACTCTTACTCGTTCTTAAACCACCGGCCTCACTGCCATTTTCAGTAAATGCTGAACACAGTCATGTGTAAGTGAGTGGCTCTGTCCTTTTTCTGAAGTGAGAAGCCATTTTCTATCTTAAGGCAGAGAGAACTCACATTTTGAACTATAAAACTATCTCAGGCAGACACAAGAAGATGTAATTATATGATAATGCAAGAGCATCTCACTGCATTTTATAGCAGCACAATCTTTCGAGGATTGCTTGTAATATATTATATGAAATGACACTCTTCTGTGCAATATTGTTCTTGTTGCTAGAGCTTGCCAATGGAAATGATGCATCTAAGTACTGTATATCTAATAAAATCACTAGGGTAGATTTGTTTTTTCTGTTAAAAGGATAATAAAACCAAGGTTTAATAAAACCAACTGACAGTACTCACCTTACCTAAATTATTCAGGAGGAGGCCAAAGCAGGTAGTGACTGTGGCTGCAGGGTTGTGATACCATAAAGCATTCTTTCCTTCTAAAAATAGGTATACTTGTCATGAGGAAATCTTTCTCTTCTCTTAATTTCAGTTTCATCCAGTGCTGGATGTTCACTCTTCTATTTTTTATTTATGTACAACACAGTGTCTAAGTAACCAGATAGCAAAATAGAACTGCATGTTGACTTTGTGCACAAGATTGGATTTGGATTACTTTTAAATCAACTGTATTAAAGGTCTACACTGTGTGAATAATATAGGATATAGGAATCACATGCTTTTACTATATGTAGTCTCCCATTTGAGACCATTTGAGGTGACTGGAAAAAAATTATGTAATATTAAAAAAAAAAAACAGTCACTTTAGTATTTGGATACAAATCCCTGTTATAGACATCACTACATTCACTCTTAGGCAAAAAAAAACAAACAAAAAAACCCATAAAATCTAGAAACCTAATTGTAGAATCCAACAGGGCATTTCCATTTCAGAGAGAAAAACCCATTCAAGATGCTAAGAACCATTAATGATCCAAAGAACCCTTATGTGATGTGTCATGTGTTATTCCTTATGTTACTATCTCAAATTATTTTCTCAATAATTTGTTGGATAGTAATGTAAGGAATAACACATGACACATCACACTACCCTTTTGTAGGATTACACTGCACTTTTTCTAAGATTCTACTGACAAATGTTAAGGGCAGAATCAAAGCAGGAAGATTTGTGTTACTGTCAAATTGCTCACGGACTACACTGTATCACTTACAAACATATTAATATTTAAAATCTGAGATTGAGTGACATTTTAATTCTGAGCTACAATATGCCTATGTAGGCCATTTAGGCTATTACACTTTGTATTACCTTGCTTATTGTGTTGCTAAATTATGCAACACTAATGAGCAAAATCATGTTTGTCATAGACTATTTGCTGTTCTGCAAAATTTTCTCATTTTCCCAAATGTAAAATGTTTGTAAGGGACTAATAGAGTAAATTACCCTGGAATTACTCTGCCTACTGATAGCAGTTTATATAAAGACATTTATGCTGTTTTAACATATACAGTACATGACATGTACCTATTTACATAAAATCATACTTCAAAAATCCTTCTCAGTGTATTATAATAATATAATATCAACCTTTTGAAAACTTTAACAAAACAGTACATAGTCTACATTTATAAACCACCCCGATGTATGGAATATACCTATCTAGTTTAGGATATGCAAACACTCAAGAGTGTCAGATGATTTTACTGGCCCCTCTGATTACTGAATCCATTATACTAGTAGGTCATTCAGTATGCAGGAGTTAGGGGGAAAGCTCGTTCACTCCCACACCTATAATGCATGACTGCTAAAGCTTTTATCTAAGTGGTTCATCCTCCACAGTCCACATCTTCCCAGTGAAAGAGCTGTTAAGTGTGGAATGTGCTGCTCATGACTGTGCCAGACCACACACAATGAGAAGCAGAGGGAGAAAGGAAAGAAAAAATAATAAGTTCTGCAGTAGTTTGGCAAGGTCATGTGTCTCACTTGAAAGGATAACATTAAGTCTGTCAGCAATACAAGCATGGATAAAAGGACATATCTGTGAGGCATTCATTCTCATTAATGTTTTAGTCCTTGGCTATCATTGCTTCTATTACAATTACTGGATAGTGCTGCAGTTGAGCAATTAGGCTTTTGCCAGAGATGAAAGCATAAACCTTCTTGTCAAAGGTAATTAAAATTGACTTGAACAGACACAAAAACCAGCCAACAGATTTGTTCCGTTTTTTCATACATCATCTAAACCTAGGGTATGAATTTGGTTTTACTTTTCTATATAGAGCCTGAGCATGTAACTCAGTGGTTAAGGATTTGGTGTACTGAATGGTTGGTTGCGGATTGAACTCCCAGCACCCTTAACCCTCATCTGCTCTGTTGTATTCTGCCTCGATTGTAAGTAACTTTGGTTAAAAGCATCAGCCAAATGAGCAAATGTAAATGTGTGTATTACGTTCCTACTCTGAGACATGTGAAGCCAACCACTGCATAGTCTTAATCTGTCATAATCTGCTGCTCATGCTATACTAAGGGGCAGCTGAACAGACTTGGAGGAAAGTGCTAATAGCCGTCTTCCACATACGAGTCCAGAGATACCCATGATTGGGTAGTGTTGCTCTGACTGACAGGGGAGAAAGTAATTCGATCACTCCCAAATAGAGAGCAAGACCAGTTTTGCTCTCTTGGGCACCAGGCCGCAGATATGGCTTCTATGCTTTTCTATGCTAAATATGTAATGTGAAGGAACACAGAAAGGCCTTCCACATTTGTTTAGATGCTTTGATAGTGAAGTGCAGTGGTGTCACTGTGGGGGATAATATAATTTACTAACTTGGGCCATTTGTGAAAGGGAGTCCTCAAGGCGCCTGGATGAAACTTTCCATTTTCAAGACACAGGAAGGTTTTAGCACAGGACCCAAATATTTTGTACAATATCCCTGGTTAAATATAACTGAAATGCATCATGGAGGGCCTATAGCTTGGTGAGTAGCTTGTTATGACATCAAATAAGTACATATCTCTCTTGTCACTTGATGGTTTCGGGAATCTGCTAATAAGGTGTTCAGTTCTCACCCAGTCTCACAAAGTGCACATGGAACATGTGGATATAAGGACTGTAATGACCTAGGGCATTCACCTAAAGGGTTCAACAGAATTTGTCATAACGTCTGAGCTGCTATATGAAATGTGCTCTGTGAATACACACCGCCAAAACTGCTTCAATTATTTCAAATTTACAGCCAAAAGCCAAAATCCTTGTTCATATTGGACAGAAATTTTATAACACTGGATGACTACACATTATACTCCAGCAGCATGCCAGCTTCCTTATAATGTGCCTTTCTATTCCCTGTCACGATTAGCACATTATACTAATGAGCCTATTACCTTAATGACGCTCCATTTAGAACTGCAAGAAGAACACACACACACACACACACATACACACACACACACACACACACACACATTTTCACAATTCTTTATTGGTATTTCAAAGTAGTAGGCATTGAAAAATAAAATAAAATAATACCTGTTTTCATTACAATGTTATATTGAATGTCTCCTTATGGTTAAACACAACGTCAAAGAAATACAGAAAATAACTTTTGAAAATGTCTTATTCACTGTAGATTTTAAATGACATTCCTTAGATATATAATCAGAGTATAATAAAATAGTTAGCTGTTAGTTTTAGATTAATCTTGAGCAAAAATGCAAAGAAGAAAGCAATGATCCAAAGCTGTAGCATAATACATAACTAAAGTACCTCTGGATATATATTGGATATCGCTATGGGAATTACGGCACTGTGACCAGAACATGAAGATGCTTTTAATACTACCACTAGGAGCTGCAATAGTGCGCTAACAGTCTCAGGGAAAAGGTGCTAAACTACCACATTTCTTCATGCCAAGCTCTCAGAGAAAGTTCTCAGCTCTCAGTTTAGGCCTACCTGACATAAACTTAGATCACGATTTAGCCTAATATTGATACACGTGTTTTTTTTTAAATAGACAACTATAAGTAAAGGTGCACAGCAAAATCCACAGTGTTGTATAATACCATGTTTCTCCATATTGGGGTATTCGATCTCAATGCAAATGAGAAATGTAAGAGTTCTTTCATAAATCAAATGTTAATTCAAATTCTTACACTGTGGGTGTTAACTCAACACTGGGGACCTTGCTGAGCAGGCTACTGGGAAATACTCTAAAATATGTACGAGGATGAAGAAGTATGAAGAAGAAGAAGAAGTCTACATTGACGTCTACAAGCCCAGTTATTTGACTTAGTCCTTATTTCAGCTCTAGCATACAGGAACTCAATCTAGTTCTCTCCTCAATTCAATCATGAAGTCATACCTGACTTTTGGCAACAAATATATCATCCAGCATGTCTCCTACTCCTAATCATATATTACAGTTTGGTCCACATCATCCATCAAGGTTGGCGGTCCAGATGACAATTTTAGGTTCTTAAAAGCAGGAAATCAGGCTACTCCTTGTTTTAGCAGTGGGAGCCTATTTATTCAGATGGATGAAGGAAGGAGATCTATACAATCCTCACACACAGCGACACTAGCTTATAAACCGTTATAAATCTATTGGCCTTGAAGCACGCGTCCATTGTTTCCAGCGGGCTCCTCCCTCCTGAAGCTGAAGAAGATTTAGCACTGTTCATGCGTATAGAGGCTGATTCTGGATCCCCACCCGTGTAATATAATTATACCAAAACACGGGCTGTATTTACAGTGTCAAAGCATTGGGATGGCACCGCGTTAATCAAGACACCGCGACGGATTCCAACAGGTGATCTCCGCGCGTCTGGCTCGTATGTCTCGTATAATCCGTGCACTCTTTCCCCGGGATGCCTGCACTGTCAGCGGCTTCTTTATCCGATCTTTTGGCGTTCAGGTCGCTTTTCTGCACCGCCGTGGGTCTCTCCATTACGCAGTGTCTGCTGCTTGGCTTCCCTCGCACGGCTTTGGGGCGGCCGCTGTCGCGTTCGTACTCCTCCTGCGCTTTCTGCATTTTGCGCTTCCTCATCTTGCTCTTGTGCAGGTGAAAGGTGGCGAGGGAGACCAGGACAGTGCCGGCGATCATCGCCACAAGCACTAACAACACCATCGTGGACGAAAACGACCGGAAGAGCGGATCGGTGGGGTCGGCGCACGTGCCATTGGCGCGCGCCGTGCCATTCGAGGTGCACGGTGGGATCGAAAGCGCCAGGCTTTCGGAAGACCCGGCGCTCATTTAGTCCTTTTAAGAAGCGTATTCCCCACCAAAAAAAACCAGGACGAGGCTCTGATGACGGCTGACGGCGAATTTCCAGCCCTTGTGTGTCACCGTTGCCTCTATATTGCGCTCATTCCTCTTGCACGGAAGGATTACAAGATTCCCTCGGGAGGCACCCTAAAATAGATCCAATACACAATTAAATAAAAGTGCTAATGCAGTTAAAGGACAAAAAACCTAATCAGATCTCATAATCACTTTATAGTAATCAAGTGTGGTCTAAACTCCAGAATGACTGACTAACCCTAAAATATAGTTCCCCACCATATGGCATGAACATTGCCTAGATATTTTATTTCTGTCCAGCCAGCAGCAGTGGGAATAACAAAACCTCCGCAATAGTGCCTGAACTTTGATCATGAATAATAAATAAATCAGGAGCTTTGGTAGGCCTGCCACTTTATGGATAGTCTGCTATAAATTCAAAGAATTTGCCTCGGGTTAATCTAATCTCATCTACAAGATTAAAAAAAAACTGCGGCATTCCTGCATGAGACTAAAGTGGACGCCAGATGAGCTACAAAACGCAGAGTGTAGCAGAAGTAGCACATCTGACACGGATTTCCTTGTGTGCAACCACTACAGACAGCTTTTTTTTTCAATCAGTGCAATATATCACGCAATAAAAATGCAGTTTACCTTCCCCAACTGTGGGAATCCTGCCGCTCCGGAGGCGAAGACTGGCCGCGTTTGCAAATTGGGAGAAAGAAATAAAAAGGAAGCGGAAAAGCGGCCAATCCCTCACAGATCGCGATGACGTATCGATAACCCCCAAAGGGCACAGTAAAAACCAGCAAGCTCATTCATGCATATTTCTCCACGCATATGCACTCGGATCTGCAGAGGGAAGCTTGGAAGGCGCTGTAGCAGGAAGACACGACGCGCTTTTGTTGCGCCCGTTCCGTCCCGTCAGCTGAGCCGAGCACAACTCAACACTTGCGCCAGAACAATAGACGCATTTCGAGATTTCAGTGCATTCGCGTGCGTTCAGTTCGACCGAGCTGCTCAGGTTTCTGCTCAAGGCATGACGCGCGCGAGGAGCTGTTCAGTGCTGAATGCAGGAAAAAAACAAATCACTGGGTAAAACCGGGGAAATTGGGGCGCGCGTGCTAGTGTTTAACACGACACTGATAGGAGATCTGATTGAGTTAAGACTTAATGAAAGGGCGTTTCGAGTTGTCGAGCTCGCAGCTGTTTTGTCAGAATGGCTGAAAATGGCAAATGCATGCATGCTGAATTAAAGCCAGACTTCATGAATGGACATTAGCGTGAGAATGTCCAGTGGTAAAATAAAAGCTGGTGTAATACTAAAATTAAGAAATAAATAATTGCATTTTTTTTTTTTTTGCCAAAAGACAATGCAACTGTCTACCTGAACAACATTTGGTCATTCATTCATCTTCAGTAACTGCTATATCCTGGTCAGGGTCATAGTGGCTCTGGAATCTATCCCAGGAACACTGGGCATGAGGGGGGACTATACCCAGGATGGGACACCAGTCCATTGCAGGGCACCATGCACACGCACACACACACACACACACACACACACACACACCTTGGTGTAATTTAGAGCTGCCAATCCACCTACTGGCATGATTTTAGAATGTGGGAGGAAACCGAAGAACCCAGAGGGAAAACAAACAAGGGTAGAACTTGCAAAACACTGCACAGACAGTATCAAACCAGGGATTCTGGAGCTGTGAAGTGGCAATGCTACCAACTGCACCACCCTGCCACCCTAAACTTGGTGATGCAGGGTGAACACTAAATAAGATACAAGACATGTAAAATCCTTTGTTACGATAAAATCTAGCCACGTATCAAGATGCCAATTATAGGTTCTGATTCCAGTCAGGATAATAATAATAATAATAATAATAATGATAATAATAATAATAATAATAATACATCTGTCACACATGAAATAACCAAGAGCACTGACTGATAAAAAAAAAAAATTCAAGAATTTTGCTTGTGTATTTGCTTCCCTCACTTCATGACCTTAAGCCAATATCTAATTGAAAAATTTGACACCCCTTTCTCTTCAAAAAATAGTTGAAATCTGCTTTACACTACACTTGAGACCCACCTCAGAAAGGGCGAATTTGTATTCATTAAAAAGCTCTCACACATCCTCACTATTTACAAGCCTGCACTCCTAAACTCTGACCTGACAAAAGCAGTCAGGTAGTGATGGATCCAGGGTCTGGAGGCCAATAGAGATGTGCTGACTTTCCACTGGTGGCGATGAGCTCCTCAGTTTGCACTGTCAATGTCTTAGCACTGATCTCACCATGGCTAAATTTAGACTGCTGTCTATTAGAGTGTTGCATGTAACAGGTTTTTTTTTTTTACAGTGGTTGAATTTAATTTACATTCTTTTCACAAATACCTCTACACTGAATTTTAATACATATTGTTTTGTTGGTGATGAAACTATGATCTGAGGCAATATGTAACATGAATAATGCAACGTAATATGCATTTATCAGTTTGTTATATCACTTTCAAATAGAAGAAAACAGAATATTTCTTGGGGATATTTACTGACTTTTATAATCCTGTTAATGTTTCTCAGGGACGTCTGTAAATATACTGATATTTACTCCATGTCAACATCTTTGTTGGTAAATGAAATTAAGGGCAAACACAAGGTGCATCATATACTTTGTAATCCATATTTAAAGAGAAATGGTGAGATAGATTATTATGGTTGTTCTCATATTAATTCTACTCAGCGTTTAAGAGAAATAAGTCATTTCTTAAGAGATATTGCTTATACATTATTAATAGACTAGTGTTGTGAATAATGCCCTTCTTTCACCCACCACACTAAAATGCAGAGCAGCCCACACACAAGCCTACTAACTGTAATGAATCCTTCTGGCAATGACCTGCTGAAATGAAAAGTTCTATGCAGATGGATCTGCTATAATATACAATTAAGGTGCACAATTTTTAATATAGTCAGAAAGAATATAGTTTGTATATGTAGTCTACATGGCCAAAAATTTGTGGACATTTGACCATCACACCTATATGTGCTTTTTGACTATCCCATGCCATATTTAGATTTAGCCCCACCTTTGCTCTTATAACCTTCACTCTTCTGGGAAGGTTTTCCACTAGATTCTGCAGCATTGCTGTGGGGATTCGTCCATTCATCCACAAGAGCATTACTGAGGTCAGGCACTGAGGTCAGGCGAGAGGGCCTGGGGCACAGTCGATGTTCCTGTTCATCAAGGTGTTCAGTGGGGTTGAGGTCAGGGCTCTGTGCAGGCCACTCGAGTTCTTTCATTTCAACCTTGGCACACCACGTCTTTATGGACCTTGCTTGTGCACAAGGGCATTGTCATGCTGGAATATGTTTGGGCTCCTTAGTTCCAGTGAAGGGAAATTGTGATACTACAGCATACAAAAACATCCTACACAATTGTTCCAACTTTGTGGCAAGGAAGCTCCACATATGAATGTGATGGTCAGATGTCCACAAACATTTTGCCATATGGTGTATGTGTGGAAATGCCCTAATAAAATTCTGAATTGAATATACAAATGGATAGGTGATGGATGGAAACCAACTAAAGAAATGTCTCAAGTGGCAACACATCACAGGTGTTATAATTTACAATTCTTATGAATCCACAGTAACCAACTTGTAAAAAAAATTAGAATGGTAATGGTTGTTATATAAAATCTAACGAATATTATTGTATATGAACTTCCACATGTATATATCTTTCTTAAATCTTATTTAGATTTAGATTCATGCCTTTTTATTGTGCATATCAGACCACCTGGGCAATCAGAAGATTCTCCAGCTAACTTTTTATTATTCTTTTTGGTAATGGACACGTAGATGTCACCATTTCTTTTTCTAATCTCCTGCAAGTTTGCTCTACACTACAGCTGCTGCTTCAAAAATTACATAAAAGCTTTGTAAGTGCTCCTGGTAGAACATTTCTGTGCTTGATATTGTCCTTGTAGCTCATTAGACTTCAGCTGTGTCTGCTGAAATTTAAACTATGAGCTTTGAGAGCCCAGAGAACCCAGACTTCCACTATTCAATTCATATGTTTACACTTTTATAGATGTAAATAGTTATAACAATATGACTTTCAGGATTTCCAATAAGCTAACATAAAGATAAAAGTGACACTAATTAGTGTTTATGTTAGAATTTATTATGGGGAAAGTGTTTGCTAGGCTGTAATAGTTAGCTGATCAATAGAATAAGCTAGATGAGGTGTTTGAGCTCTGCCATTTATAATCTGAGGAAAAAAAGGGTTTAGGTGATAGAACATTCTATCATGGAACTGGTAACTGCACAATGTGTGGCTAATTTTAGAAGCACAAAGTACAGCAAGTAATATAATGAGAAACCAGAATGAAATGTTTTATGAAAAACAAAAAAGAGAGGAAAGGAAGAGAAATGTGGATAACCACCAAGTATGAGAAGAGGAGAGCTAGTGGTAACAACAGAGGAATAGGAGAGACATTTTGGGTATAAAGTCAATGGGATATGGCGTTTTGCCAGGCAAATTCACCAAGGTAAGTAGGGACAGCTTAATAAAATGACAGAAGGTGTGACAGAAGCAGAGAATAATGGGCAGTCAAGGAAGCAGAAGCAACATAAAGCAAAAGAAAGAAACAGAATAGTGGGTGACTGGGTAATGGGGGAGCAGAATGAGGAGAAGAGAGCAGATAAAACAGATTCACACTGAGAGGAAAGTGACCAGTGGAGACAGTTTCTGGGCAAAGAAGACAGAATGTGATGGGAGAAGGAGAGAGAGGGCAAGCATGCAGGAGCAGATCCAAGATGTACTAAAGTCAGCGTGGTGAAGAGTGGACTGACATGTGGGGTTGAAAGAACTGAGCTGAATTTGATGAGGGCAAAGCATAAGGAGAGAAGAGAAGAGTGTATGACAGAAATCTGAAAATGTGATCAGTTTGACGGCTGCAACAGACCGAGGCCCAGAAATATAAGAACTTGGAGAAGGGAAATGAGAGGGAAGCAAAGTGACTAAGTAGAATTAAATAAACAGTTAAATGACAGCTAAGACACGTGAAGAAATCATGGGTAGTCTTGCATAAATCAGAAATGTAACAAAAATATAACATTAAGATTCATATATGAAGTGAATATGCTGGGAAGTGCTGGGAATTGCAGAGAAATGCTGGGAATTAGCACTAAGATTTATTTTGTTCTTTACAAAATTACAAAAATGATCTAGTGAATAATACATGTCAATGTAAAGTACAACACAGGATAAACAGAAACTAACAAAATCAGTTGAAGTGAAAAATCAGAAGAGGAAATAGTTAATAAAAATGAAAACACATCAGTAGGCATCCAAAAGGACAAAAAAAACCATAATAAACAATCCACAATAGCAATGAGTTTTATGGGAACATTAAAGATAAAAATATAGCTGGAACATAATGTTTAGTAATTTGAACATTATCTGAATGGACATCAGCAGGATTCAAATATGCATTTATGGCTCAGTTTTCCAGATTGATAAACTAAAAGATAATACATGGGAAAGTATAGGCCAGAGAAATAGAAACAAGTCACTAAATTTAATGGTCGTGTTAATTTATTACATTTATATTTACCCTGTTTGCCTCTTTATTAGGTACAATTCTGCCTTACATGAAAGAGACAGCCTGGTCTATGGAAATGATTTGGTTGGATTTCTTTACTTTCAATAAATATAAGTTGGTGCATGGATTGTGTCAGTGTGTACAAACCTGCTCCCACTGCAGACCACTACCTGAGTATACATGGGTGATGAGATGATAAGACTTATTTGAACACACATAATTAAAATACTGAGTCATACATTATATGCTGTAGCTTGGGACAATTTTCAGCATTATAAAACAAATAAAACAGCATTTTATCCTAGCAGACAAAGACTCAAGACAAACTGATAGAGATTGTCACAGTTTGTGCAGATTTCTTCATGCATCCAATGGCTAACAGCTGATGCAAATGTAATGCCAAAATAGGGCCATTACAACCTGCTGCTGGTTACAAACCATGTGTGAGGTATTCTAAAACATTAATTATTTATGCAGTTGATTAATGCAAATAGAAGGCCACACTGTAAAAAAATTTACTGTAGATTTTACAGTATTTTACTGGCAACCTGGGTTGCCAATAAAGTATTGTAAAATTTACAGTAAATAACTGTATTCACTGATTCATTGCAATCTTTTAGTGGCATTAATTCAGTGGTAAAAGTAGTTGAATCAATGCAAGCTAGTTGTGGTGGTGTTGTGGTGTAATTGTGGTGGTGTTGTGGTGTAATTGTGGTGGTGTTGTGGTATAGTTATGGTGGCTCAGTGGTTAAGGCTTTGAGTCACAGCTCAGAAGCTTGTGTGTTTAAATCACAGTACTACCAAGCTGTCATGGTTGGGCAAGACCTGTAACCTTCAACTCAGCTGTATCCTGCATCAGCCAAACGCGCAAGTGTGCTGGGCTATGTGTCATTTTATACAACATTAAGATATTATAGTACTTTACTTTAAATATGTTTTACAGTTGTTTACTGTAAATTTTACAGTACTTTACTGGCAACTCAAATTGCCATTAAATTACTGTAAAATTTGTAGCAATTTTTTACAGTGCGGTAAATTCATTGTGTCGAATTTATAAAGCAGAATAATGATCCAACATATAGCTTAATTCACTCCCAAGCCAAACAAGCAGCTCTGTTATCCTGAGTTATCTAACAGTAGCTCCTAAAACAACCAACCAGGAAGACTCATTTTAAAATGAAAGCAGCTGTTCACACATTCAGCATGAAATGTATCCCATTCTCCAGCCAAATAAATGGTGTACATTACATAAAGTTTTATTTACCCCTCAGTTTAAAGGAGCATTTTGAGGGTTTAATGTGTATCTCTTAGGGGTATTTATGAAGAACAAAATGCTTACCTCAGCTGCAGTATATTGGGCCAGTTTCCCAGTTCCCACATACAGATAAAGTCTAGTGTTAGACCGATTAACCCTTTCATGTGGATTGTCTAATTTTAAAGATTTAAAACCAAGTCAATATGTTTAGGTCAGTCTTACGTCCTTTGGGAAATCACTGTCAAGTTAGGGCTTTGTTTTTTTTTGTGTTTTTCATGCTGTATGCTTGAATCTTTAACTTTTTCTGGGAAATTTCTAATTTGTTGCATGTTGTAATTATGTTACATGATGTGTTTCAAGTACCACAGTAATGGCCTCACCTCCTCATTCCATTTTACTGCAGTAATGAAAACATCCAACATTCATTAGCTAGATTTCCTGTAACCACCTACAATAAGTCTTTGCTAAGTGTTGAATCAGGGCATTTCTAAGCCAAGCCCAATAGGTTTTTTTTTTAGTCAATTTCTAGCTCCTAAGTCAGTTACCGTTGGTTTTATTATTGTGTGCATGTTTTTTGTTCATTGCATTTATATCCATATCTAGATTTCCTGGTTTTCTTGAGTGACACTCTGAGACTAGTGTGAATTATAAATGTCAACCAGCAGTGTGAAGGATAAACCTAAATTTAAAAACTGAAATATAACATAAATAAGTCAAATATGTCAAATAGTCCACGGATACCATGATACCAACAATGAGTAAAATTAAGCCCACAATAATATATATAAATATATATATGGACCAACAATTCATTAAAATGATGACAGTTTTAACTGGCAAAATTCAGATCTGAGACTGCATAGAAAGTTCCAGTATTTACACTCAGAGACCAGACGTCTGTAAATTATCAACATTTAGGAACATGCTGTAATTTAATATTTGATCATTTATGGGGACATATTTTTAGCCATGGAGTATTTTTTTAACACTTCAACATTTAAACAAACATCAATTAATACATGCATTAACATATTTTGTTATTAATTGTATTACTTATGCTGTGTTGCTGCAGTTCATCATTTGTTAATATTAACTGGCAAAAAAAAAGGTGTTTTAGCATTAATGTAAAGCATTACTATTTTTATTATAACCACAGACTGTGGAAATTAAAGTGAGAGAATAATTAAGATGGGAAAACATATATAATCAATATTTAGGAACACTTTTTAAAGACTGTTTTAGATGATGTTATATTCTTTCAGTATAGTTCTTTTAGTGTTCCTTTCTATTTATTGGTCATGGGAGTTCTCTTAGTAGGGCCATTATTTATGGATACTCTACATAATTAACAGGCGAACAATGTTGTGTGGGAACTTAAATGAGGAAACAATTTGTGTGGATAAGAGGCTGTAAGTTCACATCTGACAGCCTTCAGTAGGCAATCTCCTGTATAGAGCTTCATGATTAAATCCTGGAATAATGTGACACTGTTCTGGCATTCTGTGGATAGCAAATTAATACAGATTTTTCCCTAAAGTGCCATTCCCCTGAATTAAACAACAAAGAATTGTAAGACATGTATATGGATAGTGCTGCCATGATAATAGAATTACTAATCTTCATTAAGATTGTGTTCAGACATGAGACTAACTTCAGACTGCAGCTGTCTATCTGGATGTCTCTTAGCAGCATTTCAACTTCACAGGTAATTACAAAGAAACTGCCAACAGGTTGACAGATTAAGAAGCAAGGTAAGTTATTTAATTAGAAGAGGAGAGATACGATTGAAACCAGCTGTCCACATAACTCTTTAAATCATGCAATCCCATTAAAAGACTTTTCTCAGGCAGCTATTCCAACAAAAACAGCAGAAAGTCAGATATTCAGTTGAATTTGAACTGTTATGAAACCTATGTTATGGAGCTTCATATTTAAAATATTTTAAAATGGACTCCACCATTGGCCAGATAAACACAAATAATTACACAAGATTATTATGAATTTTAAGTGTGTACAACATTTTAATGTCCTGATGAATAAATACTCAATTTTAATCACACCATGAAGTATTCTCTACAATTTCCTGACAGGAAAGCATTCTTCAGCTTATCCTTCTGCGTGAATGCATGGTTCAGTGTATGGGGAAATGGGTTAAATATATATACTGAAGGTTTCCCAGCCAGAGAGAATTCCATTTAGGAAACAAAGAAATTTTAACTATTCAAAGAACCCTCGAAGAACATTTTTAAGACAGTGCACATTAAAATAATCTGTCAGGCTCTACACTCCTACCAGAGTGTGTCATGACATGGAGGACTTCCAGTTTGAGATTGACTCCCAGTGGCAAGCCTGTGAAAGAATCACTTTAACTGCACGCATGGTCTTTGCATCTGCTTGCTGGTGGCTCAGTCTTGGGAGTTTGTTTTGCATTTTGTTACAAAACTGATTGTCTTTGTCCTATTTCAGGGTACTCTGCTTAAATCCAGATAGTCTTCACTTTTTATCTTATTTTTGTATTAAATCTTGAGTCTCCCCTCATTGTGCATTTACTTCAGTCACAAGGTTCTTATTTTAGACACATCTCACCTCAGGTCTCTTTGCAATAGTGTTCACAGCCTTCAGAACAACTGCAATAATCAATACACAAAACAAGCTTATTACATAATTCAGTTTCTTCAGGTCCCTTGTCTTTGCAGTCTGGCATCGTGGATCTGTCAGAAAAAAAAAAAACAAAAAAAAAAAACCTGGCCTATGGCTCACCACAAGCACTGCCTTGAAAATCAGATCTTTGTATTTCCATAGAAACAGACCAAATAAGCTCTGTTTTTCTCCCATAGTGAAAACCTTTTTTTTTTTTCTTTTTTTTTTAATCATCACCTAGATATAAAAGGCAAACATAGACTACAGGCTGAGAACCTCAAATAGCTTTTAAATATTAATGCTTGCAGCAACTAATTATCCACATTTGGCTCTAATTTGTCTTTTTTATAAAGCACTCTCGTCATAAATGCTTTCTGCTTTCATTCCCAGGCTTATCTGAGGGCAAAGTAGATGCAAACATCAACTGGCGTTCAATCTCCCAACCATTTAACATTGCACAAATGAGAATGAAATATTAATCACTGCACATAATATCTGCAATGCATATAGGTATTATAGGTTTCTACTGACAGGGTGAGTGTACATGGTCAGGGTGAGAAAAAAGATAGATTATTATAGACAGAACAAAACAGAGAAGGAACAAAAGATGAGGGTGGCAGCTGAAGAGAGTTAGATCAGAGGAGGCTGGAATCCTGTGTGTGTGTGTGTGTGTGTGTGTGTGTATGTGAGTGTGTGTATGTGAGTGTGTGTATGTGTGGTAGGCTCTTAGGGACCCTGCCAATAGCCTGAGTCAGTCAGGTTCAGCTCATTAAAGTGTGGTCAGTCCCTCTGACTGATAAACACTGCAGGGAAATTAAGTGTGCTGACCCACTAAAGATGGAATTCTTAATATTGTGTTCAATATGCGAACTGCTACTGCATAGAGTACTATATACACTGTAAACATTACTACTTACTACTGCTACTACCACTACTACTACTACTGCTAATAATAATAATAATAATAATAATAATAATAATAATAACAATAACAATCATCATCATCATCTATTCATCACCTGCAGTAACCACTTTATCCTCGTCAAGGTTTAATCCGTGTGGTGGGAATACGTACTGATTGGCAGTTCATCTCATCATGCACACACACATTCACACACTCACTCACATGGAGGGGGAATTTAGCATAGGCAGTCCATCTGCATCACATGGCATAGCAAAATCTCTGGCGTTTTAGAGACTTAAATGGTGGATCACATCATAAGCATATCTGTAAATGTTTGATCGCAGGAATACTGCAGGTCTGACTTCCACTTTCTAATGCCTCGTTTGTGTGCTACTTGTTTTACCAGTCACTAATTGTGTTCTGTTTCTGGTTTGGCTTCTATATGGATTGTTATTTGTGGAATTATGGTTGCAAATCTGCAAATAAGGACACTGGCAGCAGAATCTATCATTTTGCAAAATTGCAATAAAAGAGAACATTTCATAACTTTTCACAGATTTAAGAGGGAACTAGAAAGGTTAATAAATTATTATTGCAATTAATTTTCAATTTAAGTTGCTACCTATATCTTTTGGAATAACATTTAAACACAGAAGGGTCATAAGGTCTTTTCTTTTGGGTGATGGATAAAAAACAAGTTGAGTAAAACAATCATTTGATTAACATGCTATTTGTAAATAATAAATCAGTTACTAAACCCTATGCACAAGCTCCATTGATTCTTCATATAATACCTATTTGCTGGACCAAATCCATTCCTAAGACAAATTACTGTAATGGCATATGCAGTAGAAACAAGCCTAAACAAGATGACACATGGGCTGTCAGTTCTTATTTGGTGCAGTGGAGGATGACCCATCAAGCTGTTTCCTTCATGAGAATAACAACATGTCTCAGTGCCATCTTAATTTGCAACAAAACAACCAATTACATAAATAAACTCTGTCAAGACTGAACCTACTGCAAAAACTTATTAAAATGTGTGAAGTATCAGTGTCTTTACTTGCCCTATGAAATTAGTTGTATCTTTTGCAGAGTACTCTTAATTAGAATATGCGATCAGATACAGTATATCAAGAAAATGTGTTCATGTGAAAGAAAGGGAGGGAGAAGTTTTACTGAAGGTGTTTCTGCAGCAGAAAGCTAATACAACTCTTCATTTCAGTGTTATTTACTAGTTAAGTTATGCAGTCTCTTCAATGTATTTGCAAATGAAACAATCTGCAGGCTTGTGCCACATTGCAACATGCAATATTTGACCATAAAATATGACTCTCTATTCATTTTTGCACTGTCGGAATCACTTCTTTCCCTCTTTCCCTCTTGACTCTCTACATTATTTCTCAGATTTGCACATTTGACAGTAGCAAAAAATGCTATTTTGTAGGCATGAAACGCAATTAATTTTAATAAGTACTTGAATTTCTAACCTGCTGTTCTTAAGAGACCACATTAAAAAGCTCTAAACACAGTCTTAGAGCTGCACTGTCTATCAATTTCTTACAAATTTTGCAAAGTAATTCATTTTGTTGTCATTTTAATGGGCATTATTCATAACAGCAAGGCCTCGACTCATGTGAACTCATCTATTTTTTCTCTAATAATCTAGGGCCACCTGGTGCACTCACTATTCAAGGTTGGAGCCCCTGGGATAATCAATCCAAAAAGAAGCTTGGTTAGCATTAGGTTTACGTGTTTGACCATGGCTTGCTTGTTTGAGTTTGTACTCCAGGTTTTCAGTGCAGGCTCCTTGTCTGATTCTTGAGCTAAATACAATATTGGCACCAAAATCATCATCAGTGGCCCTACTCTGATAGTGCACTCTTGTAATCTCTCATTATACTGTAGGCCTACTCAACCATTATTGATTCCTGGAACCGCGCTCTTCATGATTCTCAGTTACAGCCTTTGCAAACAAATTATTTTCTACTTTCAGAGTGCCTGCTCAGCTGATGACAATGGGATAGGGAAAACCACTGATGCAACATTTGCATTATATTTACAGCATTTGGCAGACATCAGACAATCTAGAACCTCAGTTTAATTGCTGTGTAGAAACAGCAGATTATCTTAAAAATCCCTGAAGAAAGGGTTATAGCGTAACCTCTGACCCCAATTTCCTGTTCACTTCCCCATTGCACATATATATAAACTCACAGTTTTCTGTATCTCTTTGCAAAGTCTTGCCAATTCTTTACTTGCGTATACTCTGAGCCTTGTTTATCCCCGAAAGCCTTGTATGTATCTGAAACCTTTGCCTGTTCTTCTGACTACTCTTTGGCTTACCCTCTGGTTCTATCATTTGATGTCTGATCATGTTTTGACCCTTGTCTGCTCTATTATTGTGGATTTTGAATTGTCTTCTTTATTGATCCTAAGATCCTAGATAGCCTCCTGAGTCCACTGTGTTACAAAACTGAACGGAGACAGTGAATACACTTTTAAATCATGATGGGTGTTACGAAGTAAGGCCTAAATCCAATATCAGGGGTTTAAAAACATGCATATAGATCAAGAGGATACTGAACTACATAGAATATGGTGTTTTTGTGGCTTTTTTGGGAACATTGGACTTGCTTTTTCAAATTTCCTATTTTTTCCTCTACTGCAACTAGCTTTGTGTCTTCAGATGTGCTTTGTGTCTTCTCTTGGACAGTGCATCTCAAAGCTGTAATGAAGTTAGTGTTATTTTCTCTTTCTCCATCTAGTAGGTTTGTATTTCTGCTGAGTATGATGCCCACTGTTGTAGAAAAATTGGATTTCTTAAATGTAGGATTTGATCAGAGGACATGAGGTATAGGGACTGTCTATGTAATACAGAGAGAGAGACGGAGAGAAAAGAAATTCAATATTAACCTGGAAATCCACTGTATTAGGTTAAATTGGCAATTTGAAATAGTAACCCCCAATTACAGCATTCATAATGTAGGTAAAATTCTGCTGGTTTATCTAAATGATTTTTTTTTCTTGTTTTGATAGTAAGCACCAAGGGACTGTCCACTGTTCAGTGTAGGTTTGTATGGAAGTTACACCATAAAGTACCTGGATAGTTCCTGTGTAATTCTAAAGCAGGCACTGTCAAGTTAGAAATGTTAATCCAACCGATTACACAAACCAAAGCTAAAGTCAATGCACATATGTATTCACACTCATGACTGTAATATGTGTAATAACTATTAAAGTTCGTTATAGCAATTATATAATGATTAGTTATAACAATTAATTATAACAGTTATTACAGATGTTTAATATAGGACTCGGTTTTCACTGTTTTCTTGTAAATGGCGATATCCTCCCTGAATATTTCACAATATCAACCTTTCTTTTTTGAATATTTTAATCAAAGGCATTAAGACTCTAAATACAAGTGAAGCACGCCAAGCAGGTCAGCTCTTTTATACCGCATGCATATAAAAAATTGTCCTTCCTGAATTCTCTCTCTCTCTCCTTCACACACACATACACACAAACACACACACACACACAGGCTTCAGTGGACTTTGGCAGCACAGTCACCCCAATGTGAATGCACATCATAGCATCTCATAGTCCAACAAACCAAACCAGCCAGCTTACAAGGTTTAAAGAATTCAGCGATCAAAATGGGCAACATATAGGAACCTGACACTGAAGACCTGACCCTACTTGCTGATTAATAAAAGGTATATATTATTGTTACAAGACTTCAGATATTTCAATATCTTAACTCAAAATAATCAGTGGCTTCATAATTATATCTGTCCAAAAACCCATTTACATGTATACCACTGCTTTGCTGCAGTTTTCAGAAGTTAGACAATCAAATAACCAACAGTGCAGGTATATTTACATTTAAATCACCTGCAATATGCAGAAATGTATGATACTTGTAACAATTTTGCGAAAATCAGATGAACAAGAAGTGAGTTACAGCCAATTTTATGAGAGTAGAGCTGCATGTCTCCATATTGCATTCGCTTGTGAGCGATTGTCACATCTCACAGGGGTGTAGATGTATGAAAGTTGTTATCAGCAGCTAATGTGGCATCTAGGTTTCCAATATCTATAATTGTGAGGCTCTTAAATACCAGAAGTGCACTGCTGTCTTGGCATTCTAACATAAGTGGGCTTGGAAAGTGTCATAAACAAAAGCTTATGTCAACCAATATCTGCCACGTGAGCAGGATGTTATGCCAACTTAACATTACAATTGATGATAGTAATCAGCAAAACACAATGCCACAGTCATCAGTCATCATTTAGGCAGGTTTTCACAACCTATCAAAACCAAAGTAATCATGTAGTTATGCATATCTGTCTTCAGAAAACTGTTATAACATATTAAATCGCAAGTTAAGCCCCATCGCCACCCCCAGAGGAAAATGTCCTCTTTAAAGGTTTATCAGATTTAGTAGTGACACTCAATTGTGTTTTATTTAGGTATCAACTTTGTTACAAATGCTTTTCTTAAAAATTCCTAAGAGAAATAGAATGAGATGAAAAAGAAACACAGGTTTTCTTAGATTAAACAAATCAAAACAGTGAGAAAGGTTATGCTTGGCATCAGTCGGATTCAGAAACACAATTTCCAGATCACAGGGCAAACACTTAACTATGGCATCACCTGGAAACAGCAACAAAACAATCCTTCTATTGTTCATTGATTAGTTTACTGAGTTATTTTGGCCAAAGATCTGCAGTAAAAGTCACTTACCTTGTCTTGTTAGAAAGACTAAAATAAGACTATTATTGCTACATTCAGTAATGATTAATGATGAGCATTTTGCTCTTCACACCACCCACATAAGTTTCCCTCGACCTTCACGCAGAGACTATTGGACATGTGGGTGCTTGTGTGTGTTGTCACTGTTTTGAAGCAGTTGTTAGCATTTTTTTCTAAAACCATGCATGTGTGCGCACACATACGTATGGCTTTCACACACATATAGTCTGATCTTTTTATCCTGGCACTTTGCAGTCATTACAAACCCCCTGACTGACTAAGTGTCAGTGAAAAGCTAGAGGACAATGAAACTGAATCATTTCATCACTGGATGGCACTTTTTATACTGGATACATTTCTTTTGTCTTGCATCAGTCAAATGGCGTTCCTGATTGGCTTTATGGCAATATTAAATATTTAAGCAGTAGAAAGGCAGAAAAAAGGCAATTAAAACAAATAACTTCGGACTATCAAACATCATAAGAAGCATAGATTAGTACATTTTACCTGTATGCTGCTATGTGTACTGACAAAGCAAACAGTCATTTAATTTTACATTTAATAAAATTGTAGAACACATTGGGAAGGCTCTCAGACCATGTGTTTAAACAGAACAGAAATGGTTCCACATTTCTGGTGTCTTGAGGCCACTGGGAAACATTGATTTGGTTGCAGTCAGTCATCTTTTTGGTAATTTCACACTGTGCTGGGAGTGATTATCATGCTGGAGGGTGCACCAGAGATCCTACAGCGGCAATCAAAATTTCAACCACAATGCCCTAATTTGTAGTGTGCATCACTCCTTTCATCTCAACAATGCCTCTGAGATGAATGACATGAAAACTGTACAAAAAAGTCCTAAAAGAATCATCAACAAACATATATGCATATGAACAAGTGTGTGCAAATAGGTAACAGTGTGTAGTACCAGTAAGGTACCAGTAAAGTGCTAGCACATTCATGAATGCGACATTTATTTGTTTATTCCCTGCTGTATATCTACAAAAGTATTATTCTTTGTACAAATTAGAACAAGGCTGTTAACGGTCTTTTAATCAAACCTGCTCTAATTAGGGTGGTAATCAGGTATAGAGCCTGATTAGAACATGCTACCAAATTCAAAACATATATATTGAAAAAATATAAAATATATGGATCCTTTTCTGGTTAACCTTTATTTTTATTTTGTTAACCACAATTTCTAAAGGCAGTACAGGCCAATATTCATTCCTGGCATTGCATGATCTGAAGAGAGTCCATAAATAAATTTCAGAGAAGAGGGAAGGAATAAACAAAAAAATTCACAGTGAAGAAGAGCTATTTGAGTCGGTGAATGTGATAAAGTTGAGAAAAAACAGAAAAAAGCATAACGCACTCTGAAAAATAAAAGGATTCTGTACATTTTCACAAAAAGAAATACAAAATATCTCTTATGCATCTTTCCTACCTCTTCTGCTTCTTACTTGCTTTTGCTATTAGATATTTCATCATGTCAAAGAAGCAGTTCTGGCTTTGCAGGAGCGAGAAACAGTTAATGAGGAAAGTAAAAGATGGCTACTTAAGCGTCATGCCCTCAGAGGAGGTCAGTTCACTGGCCCTACGATTGTGATGAGATTTTTACACACACACACACACACACACACACACACACACACACACACATACACAGCCAGCCTCATTAAAACTGCTTCAGCCCCATTGGGCAGCAGAAAGAAATGCACAACATTGCAAAACTACAAAAACAGGCTATTTTTCTACACAGTTGCAAATACCAGATCTATAATTGAGTATCATAAAGGAGTGCTGAGGTTCAAAGTAAACTCAAGGAGCAAAGACAGAGGTTTCTCAGGCAAAACACTTCCATTTATACTATTGGGGCAGAAGGAGAAGGTTTTTAATTCCATATTGTCTTTAAAAAACCCTCACACAATAGTTCATCCAAAACTGTTAAACAGGATTTGATTTTTCATAGTCCCATGTGGTACAGCAATTTAGCGTATATGCATGGATGATTCAGTGGAGTTAATTAGCTACCATTATCTCAGTAGAGAGCTTTCCTTATACGGGCACAATAAACAGGAACATAAGCACAAACTCCTCACCAGGCAATTTAAGACTGAAGAAGAGATGTAGTGAGAGGAGAGACAGAATTCTGAGAGGAGAGATATTCTGGGAGATCAAACAGGCCTAGGCTAGACTAACCAAGAGGATGAACCTGCGGATGAAGCAGAGAGAATGCATGTTTAACTCATTAGCAAACTCACTTGATATACAGCATGTGGTGCTGAATGGAAAGGGTGCTATGGAGCGATAATGAATCCGCAATAGTCTAAATTGTAAACACAATAAAAAATGTCAGCAAGTGTTATAAAAAAGTAATTTAAAACTATAATAAACTCTAAAAGTTAGTATTTAATCCACCACATAATATAATTCCTATATATTTACAAATGATTCACAAATGAGACCACATGAGTCACAGACATTTGTTACTAAACTGGAATAAGCTAGGCTTGATTATGCACTGTGTCACTGTCATTGTAGTGTGACTTTCTGTTTTCAGATCATCAGTAACAATGACAGATGCAGTCCCAGAGGCTGCCATAACTACTTTTCCTGATAATCCATCCAAAATCTGATGACCTTTTGAAAATTATTTCTTAGCCATCCACTCCATAACAAAATATAATTTTTAAAAAAAAAAAGTGTATTCTAAAGATGGCCAAATTCTGTTATAGGCTACTAAGCTAACTGCTACCAGAAAGGGATGTGCTAGGAATTACACATTAACATTACCTATGATGGCATGAGATTGATAACTGAATGATTATTTGGTAACACTTTACAATAACAGTACATGAATAATCATGCACAAATACCTGAATTAATACTTACTTAAATATGAACTAATGATGAGGCATTAGTTAAGGCATGTACTAATTACAAACTAATGAAGAGCTAAGCTTAATTACGACATTTGTCTTATGAATTCAAGCGTGAATAATGACCACCTAAGTACATATTAGTACATGTTTGTTAGTTAATTTATTAATTAACACTGCTAAATGAATAAAAGTTACTGTATTAATTTCACCCTTGTGGGCAAAGGAGCAGTGCCCCGGGCCCTAGCCACCCAGAGCACGTACTAGTACTACAGTGGGATTTGAAGAGAAATGGATGGAGAATGATGCAAAACGGCTTGAGATGAAATTATTGGTGTTTATTATTGGTGCGTCTTTCTACATTCGATAAGGAGGATCAGTGTAAATTATGAAAGTAATCCAGCGCCATCCAATGATGATTGTGTATGCAGCTGCGTATGGCAAAATATATAAACAATTTGAAATTATGCACGTTTAATTCATATTCTTTCTTATAGAGCATGTTTAATTTAGTTTACCCCTACATGTTAATTAATACATCAACTAACAAATATGTTCTAACATATACTTAAGGTGGTCGTTATTCACACATGAATTCATAAGACTGTTGTAGTTAAGGTTAGCTCTTCATTAGTTTGTGATTAGTACATTCCTTAACTCCTCATTAGTTCATATATAAGTAAGTATTAATTCAGGTATTAGTGCATGATTATTCATGCACTGTTATTGTAAAGTGTTATATTTTTTACTATACCCTGAAAGACACTTAAAGGGCCTCTTAGAAGGACCTTTGTGTGTAAGTGTGTAACATAATATGTAACATTACATATGTAATGTTATCTCAAGTTAGTTAATTGGCTAACATGAGATAACATTACATTTTTAATGTATGTAACATTACATACATTAAAAATGCATTGTTATCTCATGTTAGCTAATTGGCTAGTATTAGATCTTAGTGATGATGTCAGTAAAGTGAGCTCTTATGGGAGTTTTATTTATTGAAATGCTTTCTGAGGGCAGCATTACCTTCTGTTAGACAAACAATCAGAACAAGGACAATAGACAAGGAAAAAAGTAGCTTAATTTGGCTAACAAGGCTAGCTAGCTGACCATGTAGTAAGCTTGTTAGCTATAGTGTCTACTAGTTATTACCTTGAAGATGCATTGTTATGTGCTAGCTAGATAACTTGTCAACAAATAAATAGAGACTGGCTAATAGTTCAACACCAAATGAAACACTTTTATTCAGAGCCTTTGGTCTCCAGATACTTTACCATTAGCTAGCTAGCTATACTTTGCACATCCTGCTCTCAGAACACTGTTTACTTTTAACTTTTCCAATCTATTCTTAGGGAATCTTACAATATAGAGCTTCTTCCTCATACTGCTTCTAGGGTATAGCTTGTGGCATTATTAACATGTATACCATAAAATTTGATGCCTATTCTGTTTGTTTTGCTAAAAATGTTTCAAATATGAAATAATTTAAGGTTTCATCACATGTAGATTATTTTCCTGTTATTTTTATTGCTTTAAAAGACAGATTTTTATTGTGTTTAAACACATATACTATGTTCTATACCAAGACACTGTTTCTCCTGAATAAAATGTTTTGGAAAATTTATCTGTGTAATGTAACAGTCACAAAATAGATTTGAGTGTCATGTAGAATCAAAGAAAACAGGTAGGAAAAGGTTTTTCTGCTATGCTCCATATACTTGTGTCAAAAGTCTGAAAGGTCAACATTGTACTTATTAACTAAAGTTTGTAGGAGAAAAATCTTTTCATCTTTCCAACCTTTAGAATTATACTGTCACAAAATAGGACTTCTGCTATTTGGTGATTGTTATTTTATTCACGTGAGCATTTTGTCCTAATATTAAGCCAACCATTGGGTTTTTGTTTGCCTTTAATAAGGTATTGCTGAGAATTTTTAGATGCTTTGTGATACTTGCCATTTTATTTGTTTAAAAAATATTCTCTGTCTATTTATGATATTAAATTCTGCCTATATTCTATTCTTTTTTTTTTAGCACACCCACTTATTTTTCTATAATAGCCACCTCTCAAGTCATCACACTGTGTTTATGTGTACAGTCTCAGAAAACTCATACCAAAGACAGTAGGTGGCTAGTCTCAGAGGATGCAGTTATGTAGCCGTGTGCAGAAATGTTTATAAATTTACTTAGACTTCATTCGTCTCAGCTTGCTCAACTAAAATGCGGAGGCTGAATATAAAATGTGCTACTATTTCAAACCAGGAAAATATATGCATCCAGAACTAACAGAAAAGGTTCTTGCCTTATTTCTCTCTTCCTGGTAGAGTATGCAGCAAAAATAAATTTTGATTTCATGTCTCAGCTACAAGCAGCACTGTATGTATAATATAGAGTAAAATATGCTGCTTTAAATAAAACAGAAGGACACAGTAGAGTTTATTTCAGTGAAAGCATTTCATAAACACATCACTGTTCTCTTGTAGTGTGGGTGGTAAGAAGCAAAAGTGGCATTTTTGGCAGTCTCTAGGCAATTACAGATTGGGAACCAATCACGTTTGAGTACAAGCCAATGGAGACCTTACAAAGTGCTTGCTGGCAACTACAGTGCTGGGCTGATTTTCACTCTGAAACTGCATGAGCACATACAAATGACTCTCAGACAAAGGCAAAAAGCACAGAGTATGCATGTGCAGATTCAGAGGAAGCAGCATGGTACTGGACGAGCTCTCTGTGCTGCTGAACAGCTTTCAGGTGGGACCGTAGAGGTGGCCGTTGCCTTGGAAACCAGCCAGTAAGGAAACTGATGGCAACTGGCCAATTATGTACTGTATATCACACCCACAAAGCAAACGGCTAGAAATGAACATGGAAAATGTAATTCTCCATCTTTGGATTCCCTGGTTACTGTTAAAGCCCTTGATGATGCTGTTTATGTGTAGCCCCCTTTCTATAGGAGACATCGTAATTAACTCTGATGGATGAAGCTAGGGCAGTATATGATATGAAGTTCACATGCAGATTTAACCCATTAAAGGAACATGTGACTTCTGCCCTGATAATTCCCCCTGCCCTTTACTATAACAAGACTTTGTGATCTATCTTATACATTACAAATTACAGTACAGTAAGACTAAATGAAACAGACACAAGCCAATTAGGGCTGATGCACCAGAAATAGTTCTCATGTATCATAAGGTTTAATTGCTTGTAATATTAGATATTTCCATGGTTACAGAGCTTGTTCCTGTTAGGCGTCCATACAGCAATCTGTTCAAATAAATAGACCATTTCAGTGTGCTTTAACTAAGAATTTTTATTTCCTTCTTAATTGCCTACCCTAGATAATCATTTGCTTACATCCAAGCCAAATATCATTAATGTACAATATACTCAGATCTGAAAGTAAAACTAAAAGAAATATAATTTCTCAGGGTAAATCTGCTATTATAATGGGGATTTAGAGGTTAAATGAGTTGCACTGTTAAAAAGGCTAATCCATTTTGAGTACTTAATAATTTCACATAATATAAAAATGAATGATAATATGCTGAAAATATGTGACTAAAAACATGTGACTAGACTGCAGCTTAGACTTCCAGAAGTGGTTGAAGTGGTCTAATTTAAATGTTTCAAGTACATCTTTGGTGCATTTACACTTCTATTTTATGTAGAAAATCCCTATCCAGATGCAATCCTGATCTTCAATTTGAATTCATTCATCTTCAGTAAATGCTTTATTTAGCCAATCCACCTTCTGGTATGTTTTTGTGAGGTGGGAGTATGTGCAGACATGAGAACAAAATGAGAAACCCCACACAGACAGTAACCTAAGCCCAGGGCTGAACCAGGGACCCTGAAGCTGCAATTGCAGGACTGATCAACCATATTTTCTGTTGGATTCCTTGATCACATTATCTACTCAGTTTAAACATGGGACACAAGTAGTGTATTTTGTTTGGTTGTGACAAATGGCATGATGTGCTGAGCAAGAGGTAAAAGTATGACAGTAAAATAAAAAACAGTCTAATTAAAGTTGTCAGTCTCTCGAATTTTCAAATGATGAGTGGGATAATGATACAGGTAATAATTATCATGGTAAGCATTTTAAAATGACATATTATTAGAAGTTTGTGTTGAATTCACAAATAAACTTGACCTTATTACATACTGGAGGCCTGTTAATGGTCTTTCCATCAAGGTTAAGTTAGCGATGTGCCTAGTGCATTTTTCTCAGGCCTTTAGTCAATCCATAGTCAAAAAACTAACATTAGAACAAATATTAAACTTGAAACTATGAAGCTGATAGACAGCTCATTTAGACCTATGCCTTTTCTCTCCTGTAACGTGTTTAACACCGTAACTCCTAAAAAAAAAACCCAGAATATGAACTTAGGTTATCCATTAAAGCTTTCATCACATCTCATGCTGTGGAAATCTAAATAACTATGTAATTATCTATGTTAACAAAGATACAATTACTGAAACGAGAGAGAAAGAGCATGTACAATGGTGAGAGAGAGAGAGAGAGAGAGAGAGAGAGAGCGCGAGAGGCATGTAAAGTGTAACATGCTTGTAAATATAATTTGTTCATTTAAAGTAAATAAGAGAAGGGATGCACATTAAGTAAACTCGTTCCGGATCATGGGAATGGAATAACAGAAGTATTAATATTTTTCAATATGCTTCAGAAAATAGCATTTCTATTTCTTTCATTCTGGACTGCCAGACAGGTTTCCTTCAGGGAGTTTTGCTATCTGCTTGTTACTTTGCCTAGTACCAGTATCAAAGTCCTCATGGGGCCTATAAAAGGCACCCACTATGTCACGCTTCTCCTCACATAGCTTCCACTAATTCTGAAAGAAAGTGCCCTGGCAGTCCAGACTAGGAAGGAAGTAGAACAGAAGATTATATACGTAACTGTGGTTCTAAGCCTGAGTGGACTGCTATGGCCACATGGATCACTCTGGTTGAGTGTGACATAGCATAAGCTCATACAGTATGTAATAATCATAGAACTACATGTGTAAACTTCTCTTTTGTGTCTTGTTGATGAAACCCAACAAGACACAAGGCCATTTGCTGACTCTGTAGCACTTCGGAGACCTCTGCTGCACCTCTTTTTCCTCCATGCTGAGAAAATGTAATATTCCACAGTTTATTTTTTATTATGATTACCATGATGATCCCACATGAAACTGTATCTAGACTGCCAGTAGCAAATAATTCAGTAGATAAGGTTAGCTCCTTCTTCTTATTTTAGTACTTCCTAACTGTTCATAACCCAGTATGATAGGTTTCTGCTGCATGACCTCACATATACCCAGGCTCGTAGAAAATTTCTCATAAGGGATCAGTGGACACATGACTTTATCCTACATTATGACAGCTAATATTCAAAAGGAGCAAGCTGCTCATTTATAGTGTTAGTCAAAATATATTCTTTCGTCTGGTAAATTGGGACTGAGGAGTGATCTAAAACAAAATTGACACTGTGTTTATTGATTCCCTGCAGCAGCTGTGGCTATGGAAAGTTTCATAACTAAAAATGGTTAGGGCTTAGTCCCAGTACAACCACTGTTGACTGTGAGGATTGGTTGCCAGGTTAGCCAGCAAATAAAACCTCAGATACGACTTTTGATCATCCCAGCAGTCAGATTTGATAAATCTCCTCCATCTCATGCCTTGTATTTCCTTTGCTTTAACAGTGTCTTGTAATGGCCTTTACTAAATCTCCTCAGTTCACCCTTGACAACAGAGAGATCTTCTAGAATATTCCATTGGGATTTGAGGATTTTAAGAGATTAAGTGTTCCCTTACAGCTTCTTCTGGTTTCCTTAACTGTCAGGCACTTATTTCTGCTCTGTTGTTTCACCTGACTTGGAAGCAGGGGGGTGCAACTCACATTGCTTTCTCTGTTTTTATGCTGTTGTGCCCCAACTGTCCCAATTACTCAAGCTGAACTGGTTGGATTGATGCCCTCTACATCCTGTTAGATGCTCCTGGAGTATAATATGTTGTCAGGGGAGATAAGACTACCAATAATCAGTCAGGAGGTTATGCAGTACTGTAAATCCTTTAAAGCCTTCTCAAGACTGCACTTCTCATCTCACATTTCTGATTCAGAGAGTTGCTTGATGGAAAGGTGACTAATAAAAAGAAAACCACCAAAAAAGCAATATTCTTGTTTAACTGTTGACAGGGGTGAGTTTTAAATAAAAGGAGAGCATATAGTGCATCTGTGAACTTACAGAGTAACCAGAAAATTATGGTTCTGTGATAATGACCAGCAACCTAACATGAGCAAAAATTATGCATGTGTGAGGGAAAGAAATGTTGCAAAGCAGTGCAGCTTTACTAAACCAGTTACTATTTACCCTTGCCCTTATCCTCTAAAGATTACAGTAAAGTAACCATCATTGAGTAATGTGAATAGTAAACTATGTATAATCTCAACCACTGAATAATGTTTAGATATTAATCAGATTAAATCATGTTTTTTTCTAGTTGTGTATTTTAACTAATATATTTCATGAATTAATTAATAAAATAAAAAAGCACAGTTAGGTAAACAGATTAGTGGTGGGATTAGGGGAAGGGCATTGCTAATGAAACAGTAATTAACTAAATTTAAAAACTGGCTGGTGAGCTTATGATAATTCCTGTGGGGTGCGGTGATCTACCCCTTACTGTAACGTATTTTGTGTGAAAAGTCTTGGTATGTGTTGATAAAACCCAGGTAGCCAGAGTATGTTGTCAATGTGCAGCCACAATGTATTAAAATGACCAAAGTTTCTTCATAGCAATGTAACCAGTTATATTGTGACAACTGAAACTCATGACGTTGAGAATTAGCAGTAGTCACAGTCTAGCAGTGGAACTTTGTGACATTGCAAGTCGGTACTAATCATGCTGTTGGAGTGTCACTTTGTGAAGTTGAGTGTTGGTACTATTCATGTTATTGGAATGTAACTTCTTATTGTCATTGCAGTCACATCATAGCAATGTAACTTTGTAATGGCGGTAGTTGGTACTCTTCACATTGAGAGTCAGTACTAATCATGCTGAGAGTCAGTACTAATCATGCTGAGAGTCAGTACTAATCATGCGAGTACTTTCACATTGTTGTGATTACCATTGAGGGTCAGTATTAATAATTTTGTTGGAATGTAACTTTGTAACTTACTCAGTACCATTCATGTTGTTGGATTGCAGCTTCTTAACTTTAAGGGTCAGTATTAATAATGTTGGATTGTAAATTTGTAACCTTGACAGTCAGTACTATTCATGCTGTTGGAATGTAACTTCATAATTGTGAGAGCCAGTACTAATAACATTGTTGGAATCTAACTTTTTGACTTTGCAAGTCAATACTTTTCACATTGCTGGATTGTAACTTCTTAAGATTGACAGCCAGTACCATTCATGTTGCTGGAATGTAACTTCGTATTAGTACTTCCAGTCAGTACTAATCACATTGGAAATATATCTATATACTAGTGATAGTCAATAATAGCCACATTTTCAGAATATAATGTCTTGACATTGCGACTTGTTAGCAATGCAACTTATATAGTTATATCGGTTGGTAATCACTAAGTACTAAACACACTGTAGCAGTGTGACTTATATAGATATATCAGTTGTTAATCACTAAGTACTGACCACACTGTAGCAATGTGACATATAGATATATTGTTTGGTAATCACTACACTGTAGCAATGTGACATATAGATATATTGTTTGGTAATCACTACACTGTAGCAATGTGACATATAGTTACATCGGTTGGTAATCAGTAAGAAACCTCATTACTTGTTAACTTGTAGTGTAGATTTATGATGTAATTTATTTAATTAACTTTTTCTTGAAAATAGTATAGCAGTGAGCAATACACAGTATCACTATGTGTACACAAAATAAATAAACTGCACAAACATGGAGCTGTGGAGTAGTGGTCTCATCCTATTCCTCCAGTTCTGGGTGACCAGCCCCTTGTGAGTCATTTTCATTTAAACTTCCTTAGTAGGCCAAAGCTTTCCCCCTAAATAATTTTGCACATATATTGTGGCACACTGATACATGAGCACGCAGATTGTAATACATTTCCTGTATGTGTAGAATTGATTTGCAAAACAAACAAATCTTTTTGTAATTTATGAGGGGATTCATGTTCTTGTATAATGAGCACTTGCTCACCAATATAGTGTACACAACATACTGTATGTATAATACATCTGTATATACAATGAACCCACACTTCAAAGAGATTTATTGACAGGAATGTGTTAGAGTTTCAGATAAACTACTGCTGATATTCTGGCATATGGATATGGAGACTGGATATATAGATCCTGTCTGAGATCTCATGCAATATTATTTTTTTTTAATATTTTGAAACCTAGGTAAAACACCCCATTTTTACAAGCCTGATGGCAACAAATAAACCATAAATATTACATGGAATAGCTATTATTCTGTTTGCACCACTACAAATACTATATTATGTACAGTAAATATGGTTACTGTGAGTGTTAGGGAATTTTCTAGTGTTGTGGACTGTAATAAGTTTACAAATTTCACCAAAATCTCATCTGCACAATTTAAAGAATATGCCACATTATGAAGCCATACTCCTTACTATAGCAACAGTAAGAAAAAGGTGAACAACATCATTGTTAAAAGTATCTCAAAATCATTATTAAAAGTGTTTCAACTGTTCATTAAATGTCTCAGTTGTATTCCTGAAAGAAAGATATGTCTTGTGATGACAATGTAATTTGATTAGCTAGGGAGTACCTCATGCAGCTGCCCTCTGAATGAGCCATTCATCAATCATTCAAGTAATTAAATGTACAGGAGGTGTGTATAATTCATATTCATGTCATATTTGAGTTTGGCTCAAAATGGGAATATCCTGTAATAATAATGTTTTGTAATTTGAAAAGTAATCACTTACTTTGAATTAAAGTAGTAAATTGTGTATATAATTGTCATTAACAGAGTTGTCTTTAAATGTTTTGAGTGGTTCTCAATTTGTGCAGATGTGAACAATCCTCAGTGAAATAATGGCCAGCTGCAGCTGCTCAGGGGGATAATTAGTCCGCCGTTGGGCAAAGTAATGACAATGTAATGACAATGTAATGAGTTAATAATTTAGAAATGAGAAAAAATGGTAAGTAAATTTCCAGAATGTAAAGTAACCACTACATTGCCAACTGGTTGGCTGTGGACAGACCATAATGTACCAATAAATGTCGCTGGCATTTAGTGTATTATCTGGGCAGTCTTATATTAACCTGTCTTTAATCATTTACAAAATATTCATTTATATTCCTCCAGGATCTTCTGAATTTTCTAATTTATTTTCTAATTCACATTTATTCAGTGTTATAGTTTTCTCCCCAGCTGTGAGTCTTTACCATGGAAAGAGGCCAAAATCAAGAAAGATTTTATTAATAGACACTACAAGGAAAAATGCTTCAAATTAGCCATGGAGGACCAAGGTGTCTCAATAACATGTGGTTGGCAATAAACTGTCCAGTGGCACTCTGCAGGGAATGGAGGTGAGGGCTGTAGATCAGTGCTGGGAGTGAACGTGTCTGAGATTTACAGCAGTCGAGTCCTTTGTGCATGTAGGGCGAGCGGTAATGTGCTGAGCAGTGAAGGACTGAGGGATATAAATTAAGTGGGACAGTTCTCTGGGCCACAATGTGGAAGAACACAGTCACCTACAGCAGAAAAAAAGCATAGGCATAGAGAAACAGGCATTTATGGACTTATTTTGTTATTCCTAAAAGAGAAAAAGATAGGAGACATACAAAAAATATAATAAAATATTGTATTATATTTATAATATGCCACAAACTCAATCATGCCACTCAGTTAGAGTTGTGATTCTAAGGTAGATGGGTTAGGAGAGAAGGAGAGATGGAGGTCCTTATATGGTTTGCAATCACAACCCTACTCCTAGGATCTCAGCTGAGTTGTGTAGCTTATGTACAGATTACTAAAACAGTAATTCATGTGCATGTATGCTTACACTAGTAAATGAGGTGTAGTCACTATAAAAGAGTAATATTGTTGTGTAACACAAAATGAGCTTTCATGGCACACTTAGATAATCACAGATAAATGAAAGATGAAAAACAGCCATGGTTAAGGGTGCTAAGTGTAAATTTCATCACCAGCATCTCTAACAGGAAGGTCAGGGATGGGAGACAAAATCATCCTCTTACATTCCTATGATTGCAGATTACTTCATCATGTCTAAGAGCTCCTAACACCACATTACTGAATAAAAGACTTAATAGTGGTTTCTGTGGATGCTTGTTGATGTGGAAATTTATAAAGCTCTGAATGTTCCCGCTGATGCTGTTGCAAAGTGCAAGACTAACATTTTTTGGACTACAAATTAGTTGTGAGAGTTTATCAGTATATGAAAACCTGAAACTGTTATACTATTCTAAACCATTATTGATCACACGTTATAAAAACATGACTTTAAGGTATGCTTCTTTTGTGAAGAGCAGACATACCAGAGCTAAAAATAGTACTGTTTCTATATGGTTTCTATATTTGTTATATTATATATGTAAACTGTTGTATGATAGTATTACTAGAAATTTATCTTTACAGTGACAGTACAATGGTTTGGATATCTGCCCTTTTAATGATTATTTACATTATACATTACAAATTGTTGTTGTCAGCAGCAGGTACAGCTCAATAATGCATTACCCAAAATGATCATAAATCTAAGAAAGGAGGATAGGATCACATAGGATAGAATTGCTTATAGAAAATTCATTTTGAGCTGAAGATCTCTGAGTGTCCCTGGTGCCAGATTTAAACAGTAATTTATTAATATCAATACTCGCCAATACAATAAAAAGCAATATGCAGGAGAAGTTGGCAGTAAGAAACTGATCAACATATTTAATAGGGCTACTTCAAATCCCATTGATGTTATACAAGGTTGAGAGAAACACTGTCAAATATTTCATAATCATAATAAGGTGAGTGAAATACATGAGACAATCACCCTTGTTCAATGGATAATCTCGCCTGGATACTGTAGACTTGTACCTGTTTATCCTAGGACTATTATTTCAAAACACTTAGTACTGTTTGACTTTATAGTATACAGTTGTAGAAGAGTAGTGATTAACAATCTCACTATCCTAGAACCTAGAAGAGGATGTGTTCCCTTTTGCATCTGGTTCTTCTCAAGATTTCTTCCTCATGTCATCTCAGGTTTTTCCTTGCCATTGTTTGCCTCTGGTTTACTCATTTAGGGTTTTAGATTTAGGGAAATCTAAATCTACAGCTGGATATCTGTAAAGCTACTTTTTGACAATACCTATTGTTAAATATAGTGAATATAAAAGGTCTGCAGTGGATATAAATAGTCTACACACTCCTGTTAAAAATTGCATGTTTTAGTGATGTTAAAAAATGAAACTAAGGTCAATCATATCAAATCTATTTTCACCTTTAATGTGATACAGCAACCAACAAAATTCAAGTAAAAAACAAATAGAAACCTTTTAGGGAAAAAAAGAAAAAACTTATAACCTGGTTACACAAGTGTGCACACCCTTTTACAATGGGGTATGTGATTGTGCTCAGAATGAACCAATCACATTCAAACTCATGTTCAAAAGTAATTATTATACACATGTCAACAATAAAGTAAAGATCATCTGTTTCTGTAGGATTTTCTTAACATCTTCGTGGTTTCATCTGTCCGCTGAAGCCATGGTCTGCAAAGAGCTTATAAAGCATATACAGTACCTCTTTGTCCAAAGGTATCAATCAGGAGTGCGGTACAAAAGAATTTCCAAAACATTAGATGTAGGATGGAACATGTGAAGGCAATCATCAACAAGTGGAGTAAATGGGGCACAACAGTGACATCACCAAGAACAGAAAGTCCCTTCAAAATTGATGAAAGGACAAGATGAAAACCTATCAGGGAGGCTGCCAAGAGACCTACAGCAACATTAAAGGAGTTGCAGGAATATCTGGCAAGTACTGCTCACTCCCTGCATGTGACAACAACCTCTCATATTCTTCCCATGTCTGGGCTATAGGGTAGGATGGCTAGATGGAAGCCTTTTCTCATAAAAAAAAAAATAAAAATCCAAGCACCTACAAGCAAATTATTCCAAAAACATGTGGTAAAAGGTGCCCTAAAGGAGTATTAGTTAAGGGGTGTGTACATGTGTGTAATGAGGTTATAGTAAGTCTCTCTCTCCCCCCCTTTTTTTTTCATCTAAAATGTTTCTATTTGTTTTTGACTTGAATTTTGTTGGTTGTTATATAACATTAAAATTGGGAAAAGATCCGACCTTAACGTTTTATAGCCACTGTATATAAATACAACTAATATAATAAAATTAAAAAAAAAAAATTCCATTGCTTTGGTCTTTTCATGTAATTACTATAGGTCATATCACATCACGAATTATTTCAGTATGTTCTCTGATTTTTTTCCTACATTGTGTTGGTGCAAATACAAATCAGTTGACAACTTTCTACCATCTGAATATCACTTATGTAGGCATATTAGTAAATGGTTCTGTACCAGCCTCAGTGCCTGCTTCATTTTCTCCACTCAGCTTTTTCACTCAAAAGCACGTTTCATGATACAAAACTGCTATGGAAGCTGAAATGCAGGCAAATATTATTCTGACTGGGGATGACGCATTTGTAAATGAGCCATTGGAAATTGCTTAGAAGTTAAAAATCCGACACCATACCATGGTGGATATATGGTTCCACCATGTACTTGCTTACTGGAGAGGTTGGAGAAGGGCAAAGTGAGTTTAGAGCTGGCCAACAGATACAAGCAGAATTCCTAATCTTCAGCAACCAGCTGTATTTGCTAGGCTCCTACAGGCTGAACAGTGTGGTTAAGATCAGACCTCATCAAAGAACAATTTCCCACAAGTTCTTACCTCTTGGGAGGCTTGATTTGGCAATCAGAATCATAATAGTCTAAGGAAAACATATCTCTCGTCTTTGCTCTGATTATGTGAACACAACAAGTGCATCAATCATACAATATAATTCAGACAGACTACCAAGTAAGGCTATGGGACTGCTCTTAGTGTTGCTGAAATAGAAATGTATATATCCCTTTTTCCTTTTTGTAGTTTGTTTATTTATTTATTTATTTACTTATTTATTTATTTGTTTATTTATTGTGCAGGTTGATACCTTTCACCACATGTTAAATCTTAATTGGTGCTTTTGTACAGAATGCATATTTAGATGATTCCCTTTGTCTCTGAGGCTCTAATACACAAAAGCATATGGATGCATTCACATAAGCAGCCAAAGGTTTCCTTCTGTGGACTTAGTGTAAAGAAACATGCTGGAAGAGGCATAGAAGTTTAAATTTTTTTTGGTAATTAAAATCAGTGACATCTTCAAGGGTTCTTTGATAAAGGCATTTGCTGTATGCTTAAATGGTTCAATGCAGTTTACTAGCATGTACATTATTTTCCTTTAATTTATTTTACTTTATAGGTGATTGTTTATTACAGTAACATATTTTTATATAATGAGTAAATATCTTCAATGTTTTCACATTAAAGCATCTTTCTTTGTTTTAGAAGCTTACACTTTTTCATTAAGATTTTTTGAATTTTTAAGCTTTCCTGACATTGTGCTTTCTTGACAATGTTTCTGATCTAATATTGCTGTAGTCTATTGTTGTTATTGAACTGTTGCCACTTGCCAACGTGCATGCTAAAAACAACAATACTGTTGTTGTTGTTGTCTCTTCTGGACAGAAGAGCAGCAACAGGGAAACTCCTATCTAGTGAATAACGAATAGGTGTTGGAGACCTATTGGAAATCTTTTCTTGTTTCTGAATTGAGTCCCTGTTCCAGCCCCATACAAATCTATACATGTGTACAGATATATAGTATACACAGCAGAATGTTAATTTTTTTTTTACCATGAAACAAAAAGGTTATACTATTGTGCATATCAGACAAAATGCACAAGGCCACTTCAGTTTACTTTGCCACAACACTAACATTTACTGTAATTATAGGCCTGCTAAATCTGTCAAAGTACACACCAACTGCACAGATGCAGGAGTAACTGTTAACATCCCTTTTGTATCCTATAATTTTACATTGTTAATCAGTGTTAATCTTTTGCAAAGACAAATTAAACCTTCTCCATGTGTTGCAGATTTTGTCTCTGCCTCTCTGGGCATCACCAATAACTAGGACATCGGGAAGCATAAAACTGCATACTTTACATGGTACATAGGGAGATAAGGTATTTTTAATGTAGTTGGTTTAGTTTATATGTTTCAGAGTTTGTCCTTGATGTTTGTTTCTCCTTATGCACAAAGGATAAATGGCAGGTTTAATTTTTTTCTACATATGCTTTTGAGAGACACTCATTAAAGCCCCCCCCAAGCTGAATTTCTACTTGTCTCTGGGAGTAAGCTATAATTAAATTAAAAAATGACATATTTTTGTAAGAAATGGTCATCCTGAAGAGGGTGTAAGCTCAGAGTAAATGGCTGACTGCCAAGCTCTACATAACTGTTCCTTGACACAGTAGAAGTTGGTGACAGCAGGAGTTTTTCATCACCAAGAGCCAAGCGAAATTCTCTGAAGAATGACTCAAGCACCAGAGGGAGAAGCTGCTCAGCACGAGCCCAGGGGTTCACAGGAAGCCTTGAAAATAACACCCAAAAACAGAGCAGGCATGCAATAAAAAAAGAGAAGATGAAAAGTGCTCAACTTTTTTACAGTCCTCCAATGTGTGCTCGACTGATCTGTTTTAGAGAACATAAATACTCATGGAAAAGTCTTATACAAGAGCCAGGCATGACAAAGGCAACTTATTTAAAAGGTACTGTGTCCATTTTCCTAATATGCCCAGTCAAAGTACTCTGGGCTAAATTTCAGTCAGTATAATGTAACGCAAGCTGTTTCAAGCTGTTTCCAGCTGTTTCCAGCTGTTTCCAGCAGAGTTTTGCAAAACAAATCTGGCCTACAGTTAAATAATTAAACTTGTAATAGTTGATTTTTAAATTTCTCCAGTTAGTTCATTACTTACTTATTTCTTACTACACATATTCTTAAATAACCTGGAATATATGCAGAGCATGATGCATCCATCCATTTTCTGTACTGCTTATCCTACACAGGGTCACGGGGAGCCTGGAACCTATCCCAGGAGACTCAGGGCACAAGGCGGGGAACACCCTGGGCACACACAGGACTCAATCACACACACACAACGGACAATTTAGAATGCCAATCAGCATACAATGCATGTCTGTGTACTGGAGGAAACCGGGGTACCTGGAGGAAACCCCCAAAGCGCGGGGGAAAACATGCAAACTCCACACACACAAGGCGGAGGCAGGAAACAAACCCCCAACCCCAGAGGTGCGAGGCAAACATGCTAAACACTAAGTCACCGTGCCCCTTTTAAGACGTCCTTGTCAGACATAGTCCTCATAGTTTTATTTGGAGATAGACTTGGTCCTGTAATTTAGGAACTGATACATTTCTTTGCAGTGGTGAAGCTGATTAAAATTGGGAGAGCCAATTATAAAAGCAATCTAAACAGAGCTGAACTTTCAACACTTTCTTTTTTTTTTGGCTGCAAAATTTTTGGATTAACATGCTATTATTCTTATAACCATGAGCTGCTGTCTTCATTCATATCATCTATTTATCTGTCCACCCATAGATTACAACAATATAACATTAAATACCATCTATCCTGTGCCAGAATGTCCTAAATGCATTTTAGCAGCCCTGTTTTTGCAACCTTATACTGCACTCAGATTTCAGCACTTGGACAGCATCCAGGTCCTCGAGCTGTGGCCTCCAGGGTACTGAGTAAACCTGAGCACCAGCTTCTAAACAAGGTACACTTTGTGAGATGGACTACACTCTGGCTGTTTTACAGCTCGGTGCACCCTCACTAACTGCTGCCTTCTGGGAAAATGCCTTGTGGGGTCCTTTAAATGGAATGGAGGGAATGTCATTACAAAGTCATTAACAATGAGGAACACCACCCACTGTTAGCCACTCAATCCCTCCTATGACTCCCAGCATGCCTACCACAAACAAAACATAAGTGAAAATAAGACTCAGTTAACATGTCTATATTCTGACCCTCTTAAAAATGGTTCGGCAAGGGTTCTTTAGATAGTAACGAATTCTCAGCTTCCTAAATGATTTTTACTTGGAACCATCCAAGAAAGGAAAACATTCTGTTGTTGGCTTCTTCATAGAACCATTAAAGGTTCCCCCGGGGGACAAGCCAAAGAGTCCTTAATGACTGAACTTTTTCTTTTTCTCTCTTTTTGTACACTTTTATTCTCATTTTTGGTGATGACTTGCAGGGATGGATAAATGAAAATTACACTTTCTGGGTTTGCCTGAAGATCAGGTGTGTCACAGGGGATAAACAGAGTAATCATGTGTAGGTCTATTGAAAAACACACCATATATGTGTACTTACATACTTACATACTGTATATAGATATAGAAAAATTAAAGGACCTTTGCCACCAATGTCTGGGATTATCTTAATAATATGTCCAGCAAGTGAATGTTTGTGGATCACCCACATGACACCCCCTTTTCTTTATGTATTTGTAAAAAGAAATATAACCCATTTAATCAGACTTTGACAGGCTGCAGACAGTGCAGCTCTTTTATATCAAATGTATGAAGAAAGAAATTTGTGAATACTTTATAGCAACTGTTCAACAGTTCTTCTAAGAATCCTTACACAGGATATTTAGCCCTCACATAAGAAGGATCAGTATTACCAACAAACATCTGACAGTTTGCTAGTGTGCCTTTCTTTTTAGGTCATGTTTTTATTTGGAAGGAGGGAAAAAGATAAAATGATGCAATGAAAGGACAGGAACTAGGTACAGGAGAAGAATACAGCCCTGACATACAGCTACCACATAAGAAATGGAAAAACAGAATTAATAATAAATATTAAAGCATTATTGATGTCATACACTGTCATGTGTCCCCATTACTGCCATTAATGATAATGTTCATGATAGCTGACAAAATGTTTGAGGTCATGACAGCTTATATCACATGCTATTTACTCATGCTAGCATATGTTTTATTATGTTTTATGATAGACACATACTTCATAATAACAGTCATAATGCTTGGGGAAATATGGAATTATAAGATTTATTAAGTAAGTCAGATGACATACTTATTATCTCATAATAGGTTATGAGTCTATGATGACGTGTTATTGCTCTGTCAATAGCAGCAACATAAACAGCTTGCTATTACATTTGTCATAACATATATGCTGAATAAAGCATCATAATGATTGTGAAATGAGAGAAAATAGAAATTAAAATAACAGTGAGCTCACTTATAGGGCTACTCAGTAGAACTAAAACTGTTTAAATATTTGTTTTTTCATAACAGAATTAACAGCTCAGTGCCATTTTGTTTGGCTAGTTCATGGTCACATATCAATAGGTATATTTTAATCATAATTGTTGATATAGTTTTGTCTCTGAGGGCATTATCTCACTTTGTTCTGGTGTCTTTTAATTAATTAAAACATGGTGTCCCTGGTTTGATCCTGAGCCTAGGCTACATCTATGTGGGTTTCCTATGGGTTCTCTGGTTTCCTTCCAAAAACAAGCAGGTAAATGAACTGGTGTATATATTTTTCTAATTTTTTGATCAAAGGCATGAAAACAAAGCATGTTTATAGTCTGTTATTTACCCTTATTCTCATGGTTACATTTCAGTATGGCTCCATACTATCAAGAGCATTGATTTACAACAGTGATTAAATTTACCTCCCCATAAGCTTAACCCTTACATTAGCGGTGTTTAATTATAAGAAAATATCAGGCATCTACTAGCCAGTCATTTTCAGAGACCATGCTGTGTAGTATTTTGACAGTTAATGAGACCAAGCTGTCATGGCTTCAAACATTGTTTCAGCTTCATGTCACTCATATTACTAGATGTATACTGTCAGGCCAAAATATGCTGTAACAGCATAGCATATACTGTAACATCATCCATAAATTCATGACACTGATAAAGACAGCATATACTGTAAAATCATCCATAAATTCATGACATCGATAAAGACAGCATATACTGTAAAATCATCCATAAATTCATGACACTGATAAAGACAGCATATACTGTAAAATCATCCATAAATTCATGACACTGATAAAGACAGCATATACTGTAAAATCATCCATAAATTCATGACATCGATAAAGACAGCATATACTGTAAAATCATCCATAAATTCATGACACTGATAAAGACAGCATATAATGTAACATCATCCATAAATTCATGACACTGATAAAGACAGCATGTACTGTAACATCATCCATAAATTCATGAAATGTTTTTGATGTGGCTATGTCAGCATTACGATGCAGAATCCAAGTGAAGTGTGACCAAAATAGCACGCACACACACACACACACACACTCACACACACACCCTTAAACTAAATAAAGTTTTGAAAAAATATTTAACAACATTCGAGACTGAATACTGTACTATGCTAAATCTAATAAAAGCTATCTGGTATCTGACATTAGATTTCTATTTGTTAGATATTATATCATATAATATATATTTTAATGCACATGATTGTTTTTCTATTGTGCAAGTATGTTGGAACTGTATTTCTATTGGAAGCCTTGCTTATGAGCAATGCATGTTGATAATAGACATCCCTAGGATATAAGTATTTTTAGCAAAGTGTGAGAATAGGAGTTAAAGGAATAATAAGAGTGAACATCAGTAGCCAATTAAAATACTTAGGGGTGTTATGACTTGAGGTCATGTGACTTTATAATATCCCTCTGGAGTTTAGTAATTGTCTCTTTGAAAAACGACCATGGATTCACTCACTGAAAGAGAGGCTGCCTGATGGGCAGATGCCTATTTTTCCATAAACAATGAAATTTTCAGAAGGAGATTTTATAAATCATTAACTTGCCTGACATGCAATTGTCTTCCTATGTATCTGTTGTGCCCCCTTAAATACAACATCCACATAGGGCTGCAATATGTGGGCTGGAATGATGGCATGTTTGGATGAAAAATTTAATACTGGGTGTTAGTTTTCTTATTTTCTTCCTTCTTTCCTTCCTTCCTTCCAACCTCCCTCCCTTCCTGCTTGCCTGCCCTCCATCCACCCTTCCTTCCTTCCTTCCTGCCTGCCTTGTAAATGGCCTGTTTACAATCACCTCCAGATGGCCACTGCTTGGGATTATCTACATTTTCATGCTAAAATCTATTTTTATAGAATAAAATAAATTATTTTTTACAACTGATTTACAAATGTCGCAAAAATTCCTCCTATATATAGTACTACCATTCCAATATGTGGACCTTCCTCAAACTATTGGCACAAATTTAGAAGCACACAATTGTCTAGAATGTCTTTGTATTCCTTTGAATTCCTACAGAAATGATTTGCCAAGGATGGTGTGTAGGAACATGAATGAGCTGCACAGAGCCCTGAACTCAACCCTCATCACCTTTGGGATGAACTGGAACTCTGACTGCATGTCATGCCTTTTTGCCCAACATGAGAGCCTCTGCACGAATCCCCACAGCCACATTACAATCTAGTGGAAAGCCTTCCAAAAAGAGTGGAGGCTATTACAGCAAAAGGGGGGGGGGCCAAATCCATATTGATGCCCATGGTTTTGAAAGGCCATGTTCAAGGACAGATTGGGGTGTGATGGAAAGGTGTCCACATACTTTTGGCCATATAGTGTATAGCATCACAAATAAATATAAATATTATTCCTAAACAGAAGCATACTGAATGAGTACTATGGTGTAAGTATCATCAGACAGGAGTTTGGTGCACAAACACAGCTGAACAGTGGAACTGCAGAATGGTGCAGGAATTATTTACTGCATTGAATGCATGCAGGAGACAGTAGCAGACATGGTGCACAGTCTGATACAGAGAAAATGCCTTTTTTATGGCATTTGTAATGTATCAACACAGAACTAGGTCTCTGACCTTATCCTGAGATTGCATAACAGATAACCTGATGGCCTACAGACATTTAATATTACCCCTGAAGCCAACTCTCCTTTTTACAGAACTTACAGTGTTACGGGGTTTGTCACACATATATATATATATATACACACACACACACACTATGGCACCTGTCAAGGAGTGGGATATATTAGACAGCAAGTGAACAGTCAGTTCTCGAAGTTGATGTGTTGGAAGCAGAAAAAGTAGGCAAGTGTAAGGATCTGAGTGACTTTGACAACGGCCAAATCGTGATGGCTAGACGACTGGGTCGGAGCATCTCCAAAACGGCAGGTCTTCTGGGGTGTTCCTGGTATGCAGTGGTTAATACCTACCAAAAGTGGTCCAAGAAAGGACAACTGGTGAACTGGCGACAGGGTCATGGGCACCCAAGGCTCATTAATGCGTGTTGGGAGTGAAGGCTAGTCCGTCTGGTCCGAATCCATAGAACAGCTACTGTAGCACAAACTGCTGAAAAAGTTAATGCTGGCTATGATAGAAAGGTGTCAGAACACACAGTGAATCGCAGTTTGCCATGTATGGGGCTGTGTAGCCACAGACTGGTCAGAGTGCCCATGCTGACCCGTGCCCACTACTGAAAGCACCTACAATGGGCACATAAGAACTGGACCATGGAGCAATGGAAGAAGGCGGCCTAGTCTGATGAATGACGTTTTCTTTTACATCATGTCGATGGCCAGGTGTATGTGCGTCACTTACCTGGGGAAGAGATGGCACCAGGATGCACTATAGGAAGAAGACAAGCCGGCGGAGGCAGTGTGATGCTCTAGGCAATGTTTTGCTGGGAAACCTTGGGTCCTGGCATTCATATGGACATGTACCACCTACCTAAACATCGTTGCAGACCAAGTAGACCCCTTCATGGCAATGGTATTCTCTAATGGCAGTGGCCTCTTTCAGCAGGATAATGAACTCTGCCACACTGCAAAAATTGTTCAGGAATGGTTTGAGCAACATGACAAAGAGTTCAAGGTGTTGACTTGGCCTCAAAAGGTCAGAGGTCTTGTGGAGTCCATGCCTCGATGGGTCAGAGCTGTTTTGGGAGCAAAAGGGGAACCTACACAATATTAGGCAGGTGGTGTATATATATATTGAGTATGATATGTATGATATGTATGATACATGTGAACTCCTGCACAGAATGACTGAGAGAGAAAAATAACTGAATTGTACTGGAAATCTCTGCTGGAGGGAAACTGATGCTACTCTAAAAGCCATTATTGGATTTTCTGATAGAAGCTGGAGTTTGCTTTATTATCTCATCAACGGTGAGAATGTGGCACAGCAAAAGAAACATTACAACAGACTGAGATGGAGACATGATGTGATGTTAGAAAAAAAGGGGCAATAAACAGGATAAGGAAAAATGGACAACAGAGGAAAGAAAAAAATAGAAACATCTGACAGATTGTAAACAAGGACTGAAATGGGTGATAGAAGATAAGGACGTTTGGCAGAGAAGCAAAGAAGGAGTGTGGGTGGGAGATCACTGAAAAACCCTTATAAGATGTTATGTTTTGATAACAAGCTGTAATTTGTGCTTACATTTTCTTTACTCTTCATGTAGCTTTAATTGCAGATGCTGGAGGTGCAAGGTGAACATGTGAACATAAAATTGTAATTCTGTGCTGTGCAGTGCAATTGTACAAACAGTTCTCTATTTGTGATGGTAAGTCACTCAAAAGGTTAGATAAATGTGTCTGAATGTGGTCATTAAAAGCATGGAAAGTGTCAGTGACAGTGATTAGGACGTCAAAGTATTGCAACATGAAGAACAGGAGTAGATACATCTTTCTATTAAAGAACTTAAAGTAACACACATATATATATCTCAGAGTTTCTGGTAGGAATTTTTTTGTGCTGGCCAGGGTGTTGGGGAACTTACCGGACAAATAAGTATAATTCCGGTCATGTGTTAATTACTACTGCTGCAAGAAAACATTGAAATTTTGAGCATCACAAGAATGACACCATCAAGCAAAATTAACGGTTAATTAAATATTTTGCATACAGTCAACGTTTAAATAAATATAAAGAACAGTCAACAGGCCTATGAATGCAAAAAACAGCTGAGAAGAAGAAACCGTTCTGCTTATGAAAAATATTACTTTATGACACAGCTGCTAATAACATTTTATTTATCTTTGTTTTAACTAGATTGAAATGTATTTAAAGAAGCACCCTAATGTTACCTTGCAATGCATATTCTCAAATGTGTGATCTTCTGCTTCTTTGTAGCTGGACCAGGATCATGTATCTCTGTGACCTCAACATGTTCCTCTCTCTCTTGATTAGGCTGATCAGAATTTTAGGAGGAAACTTTTAAGGGTTGACCGTTTCGCCATTGCCTGTTCAACTGCACAATTGTACAGTGACCATTTGCCAGTAGGTCTCAGTATCAGCAACCTTGAGTTCCACAAGAAAGAGGAAATTTGATCTTTGGAATTGAGTAAAGTTGCATTTGACTGAATAAGAGGAAATTTTTAATTTCAGACTTCAATCAAGTATATATAACTGGATGACAGGAATTGTTAATTGTGTAATTGAATAATGTATCTGGATTTTCTGTGCATGTCAGGAGAAAGTTCTGCCTATAAAAGCACCCAGCGTCTGTCCCTCAAACAAACCCCAGTGATGAGTGGCATTAGCATTATTTAGCTAAGATGTGTACTTTGCTAGTTGTCTAATTTTCTCAGATAAAAATGGATATTAAAGAGAAATGGGAACCATTTACCAAACTGCATCCCATTCTCATTTTTTGAACACAACCAATGTAGTTGTGAAACAATGGTTCCACAGCAGTGGTTATGTGAATTAGCGGCTAGAAACAGGTAATGATACAAATCCCCAGTGGCAGCAAGTTTAAACAGCTACATTCAAACAGCGACATTTATTCCTTTCTGCATATTGTCTCTATTCATCTAAAGAGACATACATTACTGAATAAAAGGAGGAGAAGAAAAGGTCTTTACATACCTTAAAAATCATATGTACTTTACTTACTCTGAAATTTTTATGTCCGCTAAGTGAATATTTTTACTGTGTCTAGCAGGATCTGAAATTGCCAGTGACTCAGAGTTTTTTTTTTACCAGTCAACTAATAATAAACACAGCCAATTGATTTTACTGTACCAAGACAGGCTAAAAGGACCTTTTCTGCTCTCTGACTTTTGAAGTACAGACTTAGGGGTTGGTCTGCTGTTAGTCTGTCGTCAGTATGAGCATCAAAAGACTTTTCTAAAATCAGATGACCATTAGTAGTGTCCGTCATTTCTTGCCAAACAACAGCAAAGCTGTTGGTTAAGAAGAAACAACAACAACAACAACAACAACAACACATGTCAGAAATTAATGCAAATAATCAAAAAGTACTTTGTACTAACTATCTAAATAAAGTACTAAAGACTAAAATTGTCTCACTCTATGAAGGCAAGCCAGAATGGTGTCAAGATACAAATCCTATGTAATTGTGCTCTACTTCTGTTGGTAGCTTTCTGCAGTGTGACTCATCTTCTGCTGCTTTAGATGGTCCTACATGGATACCCTAATGTTTTGCACCTCCCAAAAACAGTTTATGCCCAACACTCACCCTTGATTCCGAACCAAGTACATAAGATTCATTGTACAGAAGAACTGCTGCTGTAATCATTAAGACAGCCCTGTGCTCATACCACAACTCTTACTCACAAAATACACATACTGAAAATCCTTTCAACTCACTTAAACTTACAGTTCAACTTTATAGTGTAGAGTGTTAGTGGAGTAATGATTTATAATCCCACTATCTGGTGTCACCAAGAAGAGGATGGGTCTTTGTATTAGTCTGGTTCCTCTCAAGGTTTCCTCAAGTCATCTCAGGGAGCTCTCATTGCCACTGTCACCTCTGGCTTGCTCATTAAAGATTTAAATCCACATCTGGATTTCTGTATAGCTGCTTTGTGACAATATCTGTTAAAATTGAATAGAATTGTGGATGACAAAAAGCTGCTCAATGAAAATAAACAAACAATAAAAAATTAAAAAAATGAACAAATCTATCTGAGTAAGACAGATTTCGCATTATTTGTTTTAAGGCCATTATGAACAATAAACATATACAGAAATATGTATGTTCTTTGTATTTTGTGAAGATTTAATCTTGCATTTATACTGTGTGTAAAACCCCTATGTGAGAATGGTCTGAGTCATTAGGCAGCACACTGCTTTTAGGCAGAATCACCCTTCTTTCTCCATTTCCCTTTAAAGAGCTTTCCTAACAGCATGGAAATAAGCTCTCAGTTGGAAACAAAACAAGAAACAGTTTATTCAGAGTGAATTCCAATCTCAAATTCAAGGATTGCAAATATTAATACTCAAATGAAAGAGCACTCTATTCTATACATATTTTTGTTAATTCAGTTAGTAGATATACTTTTTGTAATTCCTTTACTTCGTATATTATATGAGGTTGACACAGTGTCACAAACTTTTCTTTTAGGCTCACATTTTCTTCAGCTGCAGCTATGGCCATTCCCTTGATCATTGTTTGCATCTGCATCTACTCTGTAACATCTGTCGTAATGAGTTGTCATGCCAGTCATAGTAATTTGATTGACTGAGGCTATGTGGTTGGATTTTATTTTGATTTTCTAAATTATAATAAAAGATATAGGACCGCTAACCACACCGGTAACCCCATGCTTAACCTTAGTAACTTTTATATGAACTGATTCATGCAAACTGATAAGAATTTGTAAGTGTCATGTTGCCTACTAAACCTAGTAATTAAGTGGTGACATGAATAATGTGTCTTTGAGCCCAGATGCAAATACAAATACTTGTGCACCCCTGGTCTAGCATTTGCAAAGTCTTGCCTATTTCTAATTGCAATCCTAGACTGTAATTAGCTAATTTTGACTGAATTTTGACCTGGGTTCTAGACTGAATAGTCCTTTTTTTTTTTATCCTTCTGTGGGACATGACACCAATTCCCAACCATCTGACCAACTGTCAGAAAATGTCTGCTCTTCCAGAGTATGAATGACCTCTGTTGATCCCAGAGGGCCATTTAGTGCAGAATGGCTGACTTCGCATCTAGACAATAACCAAAATCTCCAGGGTGGAATAAACATCCACAGTGTTGAATTAACAAGTCAAGCCGGACACAAATGAACTGAGTTAATTTAGCTCTGGGTATTTGTTCTCTGGGTATGGCTCAGAAGGCAGCTGTTTTGGAAGCTTGAGAATATTTCTTGATTAAGTGAGTGTGCAGAGCTTCACAGAAATGGGAGATGAGATAATCTTCCAACACAATGTGATTTACTGGTGTGGTGAACAAGTGATGTAAACTGATCTGGTTGCAAGTTGTTTGTCATGATGGATAAGATTTGTGGATACAGTTTTGGATGATGGACATTAAGATGTTTGAAAAGATCTACCTCACTGAGTGTCAAATGGCTCTGTGTTTGTATTTGGGAGCTGTTTATCCTGAAAGGTTGATGTTCGTAGGTATTTTCAGATACTGGCCTGTTCAGGATTGAAGTGATAAAACGCTTTAAGGCACAAGAATATGTTCTCATTCTTGAATTACACCTGGCCAAGATGTCCATGTTGAAATAACCCTTGTAAATACCAAAATTCCATATAAATTCTTTGTTTTTCCTTGTTAAATCCTTATTTTTATGTTTAATGTTCATTGGAAGTAGTCAATTTTTTATAAAAAGTTTTTTTAAAATTTATTAATGAATGATACTTCATGCTTTTTTTTTACTTTATGAGACAAATCCCTGCTATTGCTTACATTACAGCAGTTATAAACAGCTCACCAGCCTCTATTCTTCTTCTTGAAATTAATAAGACATAAAAATATGCAGCTTGTCATGTGACTGAGACCTTTCCATGTTGGGAAACTTACTGACTGTTACACTTGACACCTGAGACTGACACCTGAGACTCCTTCCATAAATGTTTTATAAATGTCGCATAACAGGAAGCTTCGCCTCATCAATGATTATATGTTTTCCTTTGTTAAACAACACATTTTTTATCTGTTTATTATTAGCTGTAGCTTATGTGGAGTGTCTGCCATACAAGTCCCTGTATATGAATTGTTACGATAGAAGCAATAACACATTAGAATGATTGCATTAATATAAACAGAGCTGCTGTTATAGATATTTAATACGTACCTTCTGACTTGAGAATTCAACCAGGCTGTTGTGTAATTGACTGTACAGCACTGCAAAATTTCTAATGCATCAAATGAATAACATACTCTACATCAATACATGTATACTGTACAGTGTTTAAGTCCCAAATCAGTACAGACTCACATTTCTTCACAATTTTCCTTGTAGTTGAATAATATTTTAATAACTAGCTTCCACATGTGTACAATAGCTAATTATTAAAATATTATTCAACTACAAGGAAAACTGTAGAGGAATGTGAGTCTGTACTCATTGACAGAAGAAAGGAAATAAAAGTTGTGCAGAAGAGTAGTGTTACTCCTAAGGACAAACACTAAAGTAAATGTTATGAGCATAGTAGGCCAACTGGTGCTACATTAACTGTAGATAAGAATCTTAACCAATAATAAGATCTATCTATTCTATGGTTGTCACTTAGGGTCCTTGTGCAGTGCGGTTATCCATATTCCTTCTATGTAAATATTGTACAATTTTTCAGCAGTTATTCTTCCAATTTAACTTCTCATCTGTCACTGTTTGGCTATTTCCTACTCTGTTTCATAGCACACACACACACACACACACTATTCCAGTGAAACCACCATTATAAAACAGAGAGGCTTTGCAGCAGAATTACTGCGTGTGTATCTGTGAACCTGTATGTGTGTGTGTTGGGTAAACAATGAAAAGCAATGTCAAACTACTAAACTAAAACCGTAATGTTCTTTCTCTTTGTATGTCTTCCTGAATTGCTAAACAGACACAATACACAATACTCGAGAGACACACTTAATGAGAATGGCATGTTCCCTGTTACAGACATTTCAGCTCCAGACATAGCTTCCATCCACAGCAGAGTGCACACTTAATTTCCATCTTCCTTAATTAAAATATAATCTGCTCTCTAGCAGACTGCTTCAAATAAGGTGAGGAATGGAGCTCATGGTTTCTTGAAATAACAATGCAAATTAGTGTTATTCAGTAAGACAACAATAAACAAGTTCAGGTTTACAGGCAAAGAGAGAGGGAAGGGAAAAGGAGTGAAGTGACCACATTTTCTCTTGAAATCTTTATTTCTCAACATCATTTCTTCTCATGTTAAAGGTTTTGCTGTCAGTAGCTTTGTTAACATATCATATATTTGTAGAAAAGTCAAGCAAGGAGAAGAGCAAGTAAGGACAAACATGAAGATTGTTATTATTCAGCTCTTCTGCTACATTTGTTGCTTTCACACATGAAACCTGCAAAATTGCTGCAAGATTGCTCATGCAAGCAGTAACCATTTTAGATTTGTAATTGTGTTGTTAAAAATTCACACAACAGCATGTTGTTAACAATGCTGTTAACTTCTCATCACCTTTGCACCAGAATTTGGGTATTCTGTAACTCCAAATCTTCAGTGACATCCAAACTATGCATGTGTTTAAACCATTAATTTTACAACATTTTTTCACATATAATGTTCAAAGAATGTTTTTTTTTAATATAAATATTTTGGCTTCAAATGTGGCCAAAGATAGGTTGCTAGCATTTAAAAAAACAACTCTTTACACATAGATGAAAGAAGCTCCACCTTGTTACTAACACTGGGAAAAATATATTTTTTATTTACATGGACTGCACAAAAGCACATTATATGGAACATCTCTGACTGCACATTAGATGATTACCATATGGTTCTACAGGGTGTCCCAAAAGTCTCCATACATAGGGGAATTAACACTTTTTAGCAAAATGTCTTCAAAATCTTTCATACTTAGTTCATATATTTTTTTTAGATAGCCTTTAAGAATGCCTTTGACAAAAGAAGAATTATTCTTAGCAAATAATTGGCAACTCATATCAATTTCCACTAGAATCACCATTAAGCAATCTGTACAATAGTTCTAGACTGAAAACAACTCTATACTGAGGATAAACAATGCTGTGATTCCCTCCCCTCTGTGTTTTAGCTTTCAGTTTGTTCTGTGTATTTACCTATTTGTAAGCAGAAATTAGATTTATAAATATCAGTCGCCTGACTGTCCATGGGCAACATTGTCAAAATCATATTCAGCTACAGTCTTCCAATGAGTTTAGACATTTATTGCCATCACCAATTTCATTAGAAGTATGTTTAAACATTGAGTAGCATCATATTGCCAGAGGCATAGCAGAATATTGAGGTTATTGAAATTTGAGTACAAATGCATCACACATGATTTTAAGGCTGTTGTCTAGCACGCATTGCATAAAAGATCACAAAGATCACTGTATTATTGTGTATTTTAAATAATACATTCCATACATGTGTGACTGTATAACTTTCCTATTCGTTTTACTGCAGTTACTGAAATAAGTGAATAACAAGGTCTGTACATGAAATATACCTCAGTGGGGGATATCTGAACATAAAATATTACCCAAAGTTGCAAGTGAGTTACCATCTCTTCAGAGTTTGATATCTCAGCCATCTGTACTTAATTAGCTCAAACAATGATGATACTTGTCAGTTCAGAGATGCATATTACCTTGACATGACTTTACATGCAAGAGAGATGAGAGCAGAACCCTCAATTTTCATTAAATTAGTTTGTTCTTACTAAAATCACATTTAACATTTAACTATGAGGAACCTTTGAAAAAGACTTTCAATTATTATTCCTTTAGTCAATATATGGGCTTCTTGAAGAAAATTGATTACCACTTTAGTTTGAGGACATACAAAACATGTATTCAGCTGACATATGCTGACAGCTTTTTAAAAAAGCTGACAAAAAGCTGACAGCTTTTTAAATAGGTAAATTTGTAGAAACCAGGCATTACATTGAAATTGCCCTTCATAAGTGTTTTGATTGCAAATGCACAATCACTTTAGTAGAGGAAGAGCCTAAACTATGTAATAACTTATAAAAATAAATAATTATAAATAATCTTGAACAGTCTCTATAATGATAATTCAGAGCTCTATTCTCTCCTCTCTTTCATCCTTTCATGTAGAGACAAAGGGATATTTGATACAAATGTTGACATTTCATGTTCTTTTTATAAACCCACTGCTTTCTTCTTCTTCTTCTTCTTCTTCTTCTTCTTCTTCTTCTTCTTCTCCTCTCTCTCTCTCTCTCTCTCTCTCTCTCTCACACACACACATTTATCCTTGTGAGGACCTTCCACTGACATTATTATTAATGCAGCTCATTACTGTTATCCCTGTGCCTATATGTAAAGCAACCTTAACCCCATTCAAGCTTTTTTTTTAAATAACAGCTGCAGGTTTTATCTCCCCACAAGGATGAACCTGTCATATCTGCAAATCTCCTAATGAAATGCCAGACAAAGAAAGCCATATTTGATTCTAATGAATATTATCATATCATTACATGCTATCCAGAAGTGCTTTCAGTTAGACATGAAACAGTCATTGTAATTACATATCTGGATGTCTTGACATTCTTAATTCAGAGTGAAACAGACTCCTTGTGGGAAAGGATGAAATTTATACTGGTCTGAATCATCATGTCATGGGACTGAATGACCTTATGTATGAACAACCATGAACAATTCATGAAACAGGATTTTTAATTGATTTGGATTAGGATTGTCTATGTTTATTATTATTTTTTTTTACCAGTTAGAGAAAGTTCACAGGCAACTGATCATTAAGGTGATTTTATGCAGTCTCTAATTTAAGAGAAAGCTTCATGACTGTGAGCCTTATTCATTTTGTAGAGCATAGTATGATTCTACTAATTAGCCAAGAATTCATACATCCGGAAAAATCTATGTAGCAGTGGAAAAGTGTACTATAATTTGGAGCAGTTTGTGGGAAAAAAGAAAGAAAAAAGATTTTATCTTGTATTTGGGCAAGGACCGTTTCCTTCTAATTGGATGTTTCCTTGTCAAAATTGTTCGTAAAGAAATTTGAGTGCTTCATCTTGCTTGAGAGTCTTTTCATAATATACAGTTTTGGATAAGGACTTCATTTTATTAACTCTTTCAAACAAGTGCTATAACAGTTTCTGTTGCCAAGCGTCAGGAAGCTTCCTGAGGCATGCTGCCCGATGCAATTGCATAGATTTCATGATAGGGCTTAGAAAAAAAATAGCTCTGAGTGTCATCCTGTTCTGTGGGATAATGAGTCATAAAATGCAACACAAGCAAATTTCCACAGACAGACATATCATGGTCTAGGTTTTCAAACTGCATAAACATTAAATTGAGCCTCCTTTGGGCAGCCCTTGTGCACCACACAACCATTTTTAATATTTACCACCTACTGTACTTTGCATGCCTCACCCTTATGAAAAATCATTTAAAATATGTAGTAACCTTAATTTTTGACTTTTGTACGAAATGTAAGATTAAATTGGTAACTTAAAAAGAGAACACTAACCACATGTATGGCTTGGGCATTGTACACTAACACAACATCTCCTCTTTCTATGTGCAACATAATAAATGCAAAGCAAGTACAAGGGAGTTCAAAGCAAGGTGTGTCATATTTGCTAAAACTAGGACATTCAGCCATTACACTTCATTTTGTTACCTTCCTCTTTTGTCCAGCTCTCTATGTTATCACAAATAAGTGTGTACCCTCTTTACCTTGAATGTTGCATAAGATAATAACAAATACTCACCTTCAGAGCTAGCCCCGTGTTGAGACTTATAAATTAAATTAATAATTCCATCTTATCTACTCAGGATTTGGCCCATTTCATACAGCTCACACAAAACATGTTTTTTTTCCCTTCAAAATTCAACTTTAACTGTGCAAATTCAAGATGATTTGTTTCTAGATAACCAATTATGACTCTTCGTTAAAGTTGAATTCAAATCAGACCCCTCATCACTGACTTTGCTTGACTTGTCTTGTTGAATTGCCTGCATTCTGCTTCTACAAAAAAGGCCTCCTTCAGGCCTGATGTGATGCAGGGTGATGTAAGCTGCTGATAAGAGACTACCTGAAAAAGATGGCCTAGAAAGCTTGTATGTAGATGCAGTAAGAGTGTGTGAATAATAAAAATCCATCTAATTCATTTTGGAGATGTAGCACTACTCTAAAAATCTTATATCTGAGTGCTGGTTTATCATAAGATTTAATTGTTGGATGTGAAAGTAGTTTGTAGAATCAGTTTAGAGTACGCTATTGCTGTGCAAGATAAGATATCTCCTGAAGATCCCTGCAAGATACAGTATGTCATCATTTCATGCCTGTGCCCGTCACAATTCCCTGTTCCTGATAATTTATTGTAGTAAAATTCATCTCAGGCATTTTTAATTGAAGCAAAATATAAATCATAAACTGTACTGACAAAACCATATGCTATAGTATGTTTAATTGGTTGGTAAAATGCATTCACTATGACTCCACCTAAATTGAGGACTTTAAAAAAGAGCACATGATATTTTGAGAATTCCTCATGGAATAGTTTGAGAAACTGGGGCACAATCCCCATATGCCCATTTGCACTGTTGCCAAATGTAGCTGTCATAATAATGTACTCTGCAGTTTGCCCAGCATTTAGGCCATGACAGCTACAACTGTTTGCAAAACCACATGCTGACAACTACAGAGCCTAAATTATGCAATTAGCATAGCTATACAGTATCAATAAAAAGTTATGCAGTGACAAAAAAATGTTGGAAAAAAAAATCAATAACATCTTATATATTAAATACTACAGAAATGCTACATTTTTGATAACAGCTTTGCAAAGTCTTGGCATTCTTTCAACCAGCTTCATAAGGTAAACTCTTAAAATGTTTTTCCAGCAGTCTTGAAGGGTTTACCACATTTGCTAAACGCTTGCTGGCTAGTTTTTCTTCATTCTCGGCCCAGTTTAAAACAGGATTTAATTATCCAAACTTTTGACTGGTCATGTGTGTAAGCAACTATTATTATACATTTTTTTCAATGTTGGTAAGGAAGATAGAAATACACATGTCCTGCAATAAACAATAGGGATGTAGATCTAGAAGATTTCTGAAAAGCTGCTTTGTGACAATGTCTAATGTTAAAAGCACTAGACAAATAAAACTGAAGAGAATTGAATTTAAAAATGTGCAGTCCTTTTTACATTCTGTATGTAGATCATCATATTTTTATATATTACTGGTGAGACTTTATCAGTCTTACAAACCTGGGCCCAGTTTCCCAAATGCACCATGAAAAATGTACAATCTGACTGCATTTACACCTGGTCATTTTGTGCATCTTATATCTGAATTGTATACTGATAAAATTTAACCAGTAGTCAAATGTGTATCTGGTCAGATTAAAATCAGAAAGCAATATTGTGTGTTAATATGTAAATCAAATTATTATGTTTGAACACCCAATTCCATTGTTCATAGTTTTTTATTGTCTTATGAATAAGATGGATGTCACATCAAATTTTCATTTTTCTTAAGGTTTTTCATCTTGCTAATGCTTTTATGCCTCAAACTTCAGCAATAGTGTAACCTATTGCAAGGGAATTTGGGTTGTCAAATGTGCATTGCAAAGAGAGAGGCATTTACACCTGTATAATATAGCTAAAATGAGGTCTGTACTGCCTGAAATAGTTTGAATGATCAGATTATCATTGTAGATAATCTCCATCAATATATAATCCTGATACTCAAGACGTATGAAACAACTAAGTGTAAACAGGGCCTATGTTGCACGCTCTACCATCTAATAATGATCTTTGATTTACAATACTGTTTGGAAACTTAAACAGACCTTTGAAATAGTATCAGTTTTAAAAATCTACTATTTATTCACATGCCATATTTACTTCTCTCTTCCTAATTTTGCATACTTAGTTTATACAGTGATCCAATAATGTATTACAAAAATACTGATGAAAAGGGGTTAAATGGGATTGAAGAGGTGGGAGAGCCCTTCTTCTTTCACTGGTCCCAACAATAGGAACAGCACTATTGAATTTGTTATTATATGGAGTTCTTTTCACATTGACATCATGAAAATGTGATTAAAATAAGTTTTGAATATTTCTGTTTCTGTATTAAAGGCTTAACCAACCACAGTTAGGTGCCCAGACCTTAAATTTACAGTATTTCTTGTTTATCAATTTTAAGATCAAAATATCATCAAAATGATAAAATACCTTCTAATTTCTTTCTAGCAGAGACACATAATACAATAAAGGTAAAGGAACAAAAATAACACATTTTGCTTTTTATGATCAAATATACAGTATACGCACGGCAATGAACATGTGCCTTTGCTGGAGGTTTACAATTTATAATAATGAAATAAAAGCATTTCACTCTAAGGCAGTGTGAAGCGATAACATCATTATTAACACCATTATGCCATGATAGCTCAGCTCGCATGAGCTCCTGCTAATTTAGCCCCTGCTGATGAACTACCAAAAAAAAAAAACCTTGCACTTGCTAGAGTCTGGATACAAAGAATGTGCCAACAGAATGTCTCACTGGTGTCAGGAATAGAAGTTCCAAACATCCAAAAATAGCATAAGAGCTGGGAATAAACCAGTAAAAAGCTAAAACCTTAATTCTGAAATGAAATCCAGTAGAGATTTGTAAAGATACTGTATTTGTAGTTATATCTCATATACTGCATGTAGTTATATTTGCAGTTTAATATTTCAGACTGTTAGTAAAAAGCCAGCTACCAAGCTGCGCTCAAAGAATGTACCATCATGGTGTACCTATTTACCCTGCTATCTATCTATCTATCTATCTATCTATCTATGGCACATGGACACTAGCAAAGTGGATCAGGTGGTGGTGGAACATTTACCTGGACACTGTCAAGTGATAAAAAAGAGCTGTAATTTATGAGAAGAGGATTATATTTATCCCCATAACGCCTACTTATTGGTGGCAACGTACACCCACCGGCCACTTTTTTAGGAACACATGTAGCCCTGCTCATTCATGCAAGTATTCAATCAGCCAATCATATAACAGTAGTGCATTACATAAAACCATGCAGATACAGGTCAAGAGCTGGACAGTTGAATATTGGAAATAGACCAGGTGACATTTTTCCAATCTTCAAGTGCTAAAAATCTATTAGTATCTGATGTTGTCTTTTGCTGTTGTAGCCCATCTGCCTCAAGGTTCAGCATGCTGTGCATTCTGAGATGCTTTTCACCACAACTGTAAAGAGTGGTTAATTGACTTACTTACTTACTTAATTGAATTACTGTAGTTTTCCTGTCCGCTCAAACCAGTCTTCTCCTTTACCCTCTCTCATCAACAGGGTGATCCTGTTTCCAGAACTTCCCACACCATTCTACGTAAACTGCAGTGGCTGTTGTGCACGAGCATCCCAGGAGATCAGCAGTTTCTAAAATACTCAAACCTGCCCATCTGACAAAAAGTCATTGAGACCCAGAACTGAAGCTCTTGACCTGTATTTGCATGATTTTATGCATTGCACTGCTGACACTTGACTGGCTGATTACTAATTGCATGAATGATTTGGGTTACAGGTGTTCACATTAAAGTGGCCGGTGAGTGTACTGTAAGATGGAAATAAATAAAAACACAGGAAATAAATTTCCCACTGTGTCACCAGTATATTTCCGCTAAACTACTGTATGTTCCAGAACATAAAACATTATGTTTTATTATATGTTTATTTCTGGCAAATTAATAAATAATCAACTAATTAAAGTGACTTCACTTTATAGCGGTACTTTAAAGGACATCAGCAGTCTCCATTACAAAAATCAAACTACAATTTATGCTTATGTATTTTTTTCATTTATTACACATAAGTTATCTCTCTTTCAAACTAAAGTCATGCAGAATCAACTGCCACTTGTTCTCGAAAAAAAAAGAAAAAGAAAAATGTAGAGTTCATATTTTCCAAAAAGCATTGTGGTACTGATTACCTCTCCACTAATCTCTGTACAAATGTCAGCACTTCAGAGCATATTAATTTGTTAATTTGTGAAAAGTACATTTATAAAATATGCTCTTCAGACTTGCTCACCTACTGTTAGCATGCAGATGTTTTTAACTTGAATCTTAAAGATTCTTATAAGTCGGAATATTGGGTGACACTTTGCTTAAGGGTAGTGTTCAGTGAGTCAGCTAGTATAAAGTCTGCCATTGTCAATTATTGTGACAACTTGATATAAGACTTGAGTGAATGACATAGATTTGTGCTGAATGACATATTCCAGGCTGAAGTATTTTAAAATCTCATGACAGCTGACTTTGTAACTCAGTGTGCTTCTAGTACGTTGGAATCACCTTATGTCAACAAAAAAGAACTATTTTAACTGACTCAAGGTTATGTCAACTTAGAACAAGCCTTTAAAAAGGTTTGTCAGTCTGTGTCAATTGTAATGAATTGCTTATGTGAATGTCCTTGCATTCCTTGTGAAAATTAGTGAATATAGTATATTTGTAACTTTTTTCATTCTAAGAACATTTGTCATGCTTAATTGAAAGTTGTAACTGGTAATGGTTGCCAAGTGTCAACATAGAAAAAAGAGTTTTAGCCCCCTGGAGTGTAATTTTATTTTACCTGGAGGGAAAAGGAGTAAAGAGGAGATTGGTGAGCATATGTAGCTCTTGTGGGTATCTGACACTGTATGAAGTATTCTGGGTGAGCGTCAGTGTGTGGCTGGAAGACTGGCATCTTCTGGTTAGTCTATGTAACAAAGACTACAAAAATGAGACAGAGAGAGAGAGAGAGAGAGAGAGAGAGAGAGAGAACATTAGACAGTGGTTACTCATTCGTGCAATTGACTACTTCTGGGCTGTTGTTTCCAGTTTGGCAGCAGTCTAGCTGGCTCTTGCTGTTGATGTCCAAGGAGCAGCTCCACAATATTCACCAGCATCTCACTGAACATTTTAAAAAATTGGTTTGCATGGAGCCTATAAAACTTCAGAGTATGGTCTTATTTATAATAGAGACATTTTGAAAAGGAGGATAAAGAGCCATAACAGTGTTTAATCTTCACATAGGCAGATAGGGATGTGAGCTGCAGCTCCACCATTTACCGAAGCCCTTTATCCCAGGGTCAGGAAATGGCACATCAGTGAAATCATCTTTCAGGTTTCAAGACTTTAAAAACTGTAATGCTTCAAATGCATCAGGATTACCTTGGTATAATTGACAGGGGTGGTTTTAAAGAAATAGGTAAATATATAAATAAAGAACATATGAAAGAGATCTGAGTCTGCACAGAGGCTTGCTGCTTTTACCACTGAAAATAATGAGTATGCTCCAGGGAGAATTGGTAGCCGTAGAGCTTGTTAGCTTGCTTGTTTGTTGCAACGTGCAAGTGAGAGGCAGGCATTGAGTGGGACATTTGTACAGGATGAGAGCCAGACAATCCCCTTGAAGTTGGAGGCTGTTTTGCGCTGGCTGCTTCTTCTACCTCATTATGATAGAGACACAATCTGTGAGATATTACCTGGCACAGTTGTTGGCCTTATTGACTGTACATGCCCACATAGTCAACACATACATCTCCCTTTCACTTAGAGCCTGTCCAAATGAGAAAATCATACACAAAATGATCTTATTTCAAATGCAGATGCATGCATTAACTGCATGATCATACTTTACAAGGGGAAAAATCTCTGGTGTCCTTCATCTTGTCACCCTAGAAGAAATATTTTAGTGTTAAGTATTAACCAGAATTCTGATGGTTCTTTCTCACCCTACAGTGTTTCTCTAAACACCTAATACTGAAAAGACATGTTGTTAGTTCCTACATATACCATGAATTAATTTAGAGCTCTGAGCTGGTGCTAAGCACTTTGCACTGCCACAGGTAAAATGCAATTAATCCAGTAAAAAAAGGACAAAAATCCCAAAGAACTATCTTTAAATAGGTTCAGCCCCACAAGCCGACCCAGAACACTTTCATTCTGACACAGTGTGAAACCACGCAGATGCTCCCATACTCAGACCTCCAGCAAAATTTCAATAATAAATCATAAAAGTCATCAAAATCTTTGCAGCAGACTGTTTTCCTTAATAGAGGCAGGGAAAAAAAAAAACCTTAAGTCACACGTTACACAAATTAGCATATATATTACACTATGAGTCAAAATATTTCAGACTTAAAGCCATTTCATGGTCAAATACAGTCCTCTCCAAGAGTAATGGAATGGCAAGGCCAATCCTTTTGTTTTTGATATACACTGAAGACGTTTGGATTTGAGATCAAAAGATGAATATGAGACGATAGATCAGAATTTCACCTTTCATTTCCTGATAATTAAACAACTTAGAACATGGCACCTTTGGTGGCAAACCACCCACTTTTTCAAGTGATCAAACATATTGGAACATGTGACTGACAGGTGTTTCTTGTCGCCCAGGTGTACCCTTTTAGATTGATTATTTAAACAATTAACAATTAATAATTGGTTCCGCTCATCATTTCATTTCATATTAGTGAGTATAAACCTCTGTGTCACTTACACAACCTATCCATATGAAAATTTGTGAGTCATGCTGGATTTCTTCACGGTTATGGACTGGCAAAATATCTAGCAGATGCATATCCAATACTTTTACCATTTTCTATGTTCACAGCTTTGGTCATTTTTAGCACTTTAGCACTTTCTGTGCTCACAGCTTTAGCTATTTGTCTGGATTTTTTTCTAGCCTGCAATGATGAAATGGGTCTGCAGCCAGCCTTATGCAGATTGCCTGCTGACATACGGCTCACTAAAGCAGGTGCTGTTTCACAGATGATTGATGACACACGAGTCAAACTGACAAACATATGCTGTTGGCACTAAAGCGACAATTTTTCTAGCCCCTTATGAGCAAAATGTGGGTTTGCATAATACAGTTTTGTTCTGATGGGTGACACAGAGCACAACTATTTTCTTTAATAGGGGTCTATGGGTTCATATAAAGATGTAAAGTCCATCAGGAGAAATGCAGAAAAAACAATGTTTTGTTCAGTTGTAAGTATGGCAGCATGCCTCTAAAGTATACCAAACACAACAGACAGTTACATAGAGGAGCTGCTATATACATACACACATACATTTAGTTATATACATAGTTATCCCATTCAACAATCATTCATACTTTTCATAACATGCCATACATCTGGATAAGGGTTCAATGTGCTGTACATAGCTATTCATGGTTCTTACAGTACTACAAAGGCTTTGCTCACCACTTCTTGTTTAACTCATCTGCTGGGCAGTTTCCCAATGGGGTGAAGTATGCAGGAAAATGAAATAAGCCTATACTGAATGTGAAGAATATCAAAAAATGGGGTACAAAAATCAGGAAAGTCTTACATTGTGTTGACATGTAAATGAGATATGATTTGTTTTGTGTGATTTCTTCACACTTTGAAGAATGTAACTGCAATAGGCATGCTATATAACATTTCATTAAAAATTAAAGAAAACTGGAGTCAACAAGAAGAAATAGGTCAAAATTCCTGTCTCCTGTCTCTCTATACACACACACACACACACACACACACACATATATATATATATATATATATATATATATATATATATATATATATATATATATATATATATATATATACATATATATATATTACACTGTATGGCTAGCTTATGAAATATTACAAGAGTGAGTCTCACACTTTTCATAAATGTTGATGTTTGAGTAGTATCCTTGTACATAGGACAAGAAGATATTTCGTAACAATTGACTTCATTCCATTTTATTCCAGGTACCTTTGGAGCAATTTTGCTTGTCCATTGATCATGAAACATTCATGCAATGTTAAACAAGATCATGAAACATTCATGCAATGTTAAACAAATTTTCTCATGACAGCACTGCATGTAAGGAGCTTTCAGTGAAACTTCTATTTATGGAAGGCTCCAAGAGATCATGAATATTAATTAAGCAGTAAATGCAACATGAACTAAAGTGAGACAGTGTTGCTGAGGCAACCGCTGCATGTTCAGGAACATGAATATAAACCTTTGACCTCAGAGATGTGTTGTGACTTGACAAGATTGTGTTTGATTAGATCCAGGCTTGTTTGTTCTTTCTGAGTATTCTGGATGCTTTTTACCCAACCAATTTGTTCTTTCATGACCATATGAATATAATGTGCCAAATATTCTTCAGCTTGAATATTTGAATGGTATTTTTCTAATACCTAGTCTGCTCAAATTATTTTACTTCTTTTTTTTTTTGACTATTTTTGAATAACAGTGACATCTACTAAGTACTAACTCACATAGTGTTAAACAGATTAAAACTATTTTATATTTTAAATTCCTAACATTTCATGGGCCTTTATCAAAATAAATCTTTCAAATATAATATAATATAATATAATATAATAACTTATATTAACATATGTAAATGGTTAATATAACAATAAGAAAATCACTGTTGCAAAAACAATGGGTTAAAAGTGTTTACCGAAATGCTGTAGATATGAACACTATTCTATTTTCAGCTGATGTGAGTAGAGTAAAACTGCAGGGGAGGGGGCAACCTTGGCATGATTAAAGATCTATGGCTCCTGCATGCTGCCTCAGTGGATTTTCTGCAGTGCCATACTTTCTCCCATAAGGTAGTTCATATAAATCTATGGTGGCTGTAAGATGTTAAACGGAGCCGTTTCACCTTTAAGCACCAAACTTTACAAACATTTTCCAGAATGTGCAGTGGCCTAGACTTTCACAAAACAACAAGATCAATGGCAATGGCAAAAAAAAAAAAAACACTGTATGTATATATATATATATATATATATATATATATATATATATATATATATATATATATACACGTATATATATATAGATATATATATACACACCAACAACATTAGACAGAGATAAAGTAAGGTTGATGATAGTTGAACATCCTGTGATAATAGTTTTTTTAATACCATGACCAAGATAGTACCACTGACACTGAAACCAATATAAAAGTTGTCTTATTCATGTTTTCTTAAGCTCTATTTGAATTGCACTAGTTTTACATGGGAAAGTGGTATTACAGGTGTATCTCTGGGATTTTAGTCCTGTCCAAATCCATCTTGTCAGTATTTTTTAACAGACTGCATGTGCATAAGTCTGGAAAGAATACGTACTGTAATATTTAACCTTCATTATTTCCTGTGGGAAAAGAGGTTTTGTGCCTTTTCTTTAGTATAAAGACACTCCAGGAGCAACCTGACAGATGAAGATTGGAAAAAGACCAATTTCAATGAGCCTGTGCCCAGTGTAGCCTCACATTCCTGTTCTTGGCTGACTGGCATGGAACCTGATGTAGACTTCTGCTGCTGTAGAGCATCTGTCTCAAGGTTTGACATGTTGTGTGTTCAGAGATGTTTTTCTGCTCACCGCAGTTGTAAAAAGTGGTTATTTGAGTTACCATAGTGGGGTCCCTGGAGGACTAGTGGTTAGGCCTCAGCCAGGGACCCAACCCTAGCCACTGGGGTTGCACAAAACAGTGCACTCCCAGTGCCAGTCCCAAACCTGGCTAAAATTAGGGAGGGTTGCATCAGGAAGGGCATCTGGTGTAAAAACTGTGCCAATTCAAATATGCGGACCAATTATCCGCTGTTTCGCCTGAAAGAAGAAGAAGAACAACAACATTTGAGTTACCATAGGCTTTCTGTCATCAAAAAACAGTTTGGCCATTCTCCTCTCTCATCAATAAGTTGCTTCTGCCTACAGAATTGCCACTCACTAGATGTTTTTTTTTTTTTTTTTTGGAATATTCTGTGTAAACTCTAGAGACAGTTATGTGTGAAAATCCCAAGAGTAGTTTCTGAAATACTCACTGTCACCAATAGTCATGCCACATTCAAAGTCACTGAGGTCACATTTTCTCCATTCTGAAGTTTGATTTAAACATTAACTGAAGCTCTTGACCTGTATCAACTGGCTGATTGGTTAATTGCATGAATGCAAAAAAAAAAAAAAAAAAAAATCCCACAAATCCCACTACCCCAGTGGCTAGGGTTGGTTCCCTGGCTGGGGCCTAACCACTAGTCCTCCAGGAACCCCGCTATGGTCACGGGTGTATGGGTGTTCCTAATAAAGTGGATGGTGAGCGCATGTCTGGAAATCGTATTTCATCAGAATAGTACTTCAGTTTACCATACCTTACCTGTCATATGCATTAAAAAAGAATGTTTCATTCATTTTTAATATATTACCTTCAAGCAGTTGTTTTACATTAATATAGGAGTCTTAGATGGGAAAACTTAAACTTTTCTCAAATAAACATGTTATTGTCCTATGAATGGCACTGACTTTTTAGTATGACTTTGAATATAGTACTCGTGCATTGCAAGCTGTTTTTCCACAGCAATCTATTGCCAAGAAATAAAACCCAATTTTTAAAAAAATAATATTTTTTGTGGGTCATTGGTTGTACAAAACTGGGCACAAATGGGTTTGTGACAACTCAAAATGATTTGCCCATAACACAACAGAATCAACAGAAATGAAAAAAAGTAAAAAGATTTGCAACAACAGTGTAGCTCAGTTCACTCACTACAGAAGTGTCCAGCAGTTGTTATAACAAACTACCTAGCTGTCCACATAAACAGCTGTCCTAGGTAGTTAATGCTCAGAAACGTCCTCATATATGGAGAAAGATTGCAAAGTATTGCTTTATCATTAAGAAAAGTGTTGTGCTCAGGTCACATGAAGGCTAATATTGTTAGTAAAGTTCTGTGAGAATATCTCTATGAGAAAATCTGCACTCTTCTGAGTTATACAAGAATCAGCATCTATAAAATGCTACTGCACAGCACACCTTTAGTTATTGACAGTAGTTATTGACCACTGAAGTAATTAGTTTGAAAAAAAAAAAAAACAAAACAAGAATATTAGCCTTAGATTTATGTTACTTTGCTGTGTGGTAAGAGTTTTCATCTGTTATTTCACTTATTAACACTTATTACTTGCTATTGCAGCACAATGTGTTTATCTTAGCTAGCCAACATATCAGTAGTGTTTATAGAATAAAATTCAATGAGAGAGAAAAAAGAGCAAAATATGAATGTTTCGTATTTGTTGTGTATTTTTTACTTAGGCTAATTTCTTGTATTATTTATTCATATAAAAATCTACTTTCAGCAGAAACTACCATATCGCGTTACCATGTGACATACGCCATGAAAAGTACAAACTTTATGCATGAAATGGGCTATGCTAAATATGCTTTAAAAGAGATAAAATTATTTATTATATATTGATCTTATTCAAACAGCATAGTAGTAGAGGTTAAAGTACATTGGAGCAGAATGTGGCATACGGAACATTTGAGTAAATGTTTGATACATTGATATGCATCGTAGACTTGTGACAGAATGTTGATATTCATTGTATAGAAGGTGCTGCAGATAAGTTATATAAGTCATATTCAGTGTTTGAATTATGTGGAAACTCCTGAGAGGTTGCACTAGGATTAATTGTCAGCCTCAACTCTCATAAGCTGTGGGTGTATTCATATATTTATAGTGACAATCATTTCCATAAGGAACAGTGGGGTAGTATAAAATCATCCATAAAGTGTTTCTTCAGTATTTTACTCAGATAAACAGATGGAGACAGAGACAAAAACATGTAATTTAATTCACACATGGGATCCACCACATAAAAAGCATATAAGTAAAAATATACTAAATACAATACAATGAACCTAGAACCTATGTGTCAGGAATCAGTTGAGGACACAAGTGCAGGTACTCAAAATGTAGTCAAACAACAGGCAAGGGTCAGGTGATGAGCAAACAACATTAGCTAGGGCAGGCAAGAGCAAAACGTGGAAAGCAGAAACTAGGTCAGACCAGAAAGACTATCACAATAACAAAAGCCTTGGTAACACATAGCACAAAAGGGCACAGAGTGTATACTTCGCAAACCATGTGAGAACTGAGAGTCTATTTATACTGTGAGTGTGGTGGTGACTGTGATTGAGTCCAGGTGTGTGTGTGTTAGTAATCACGTGACTGTGAACGTGAGAATGTTTGGGTGTTGTAGTTCTTTAGCTGCCATGTTTGTAGGCCACGGTTTCTGGGAAGTGTAGTTGATTGCCGATTCTGGTGTCAACATAACACTACACTCATTGCTGATGTGTACTTTTGCCCAATTGCAATGCAGAATAGTGGTTGAACATTATTGTAATGGACCACAATAAGTTAAGCATTCAGAATTAAACAGTGATGTAATTATATAAGAGTATTTATAAGGGAATCCCAACATCCTTCATCTATTCATCTTCAATAAACGTTTTATCCTGGTCAAGGTTATGGTGGGTCTGGAGCCTATTCTGGGAACACTCAGCATAAGGCAATTCTAGCACCCTTTCATGAGTAATAGTACTTATTAAGTAGTCAACACGTATCCTCCATATTGTGAACAAAACTTTAACAAAGTAGCAAGCTGTCATAAGTTTATACAAATGACCCATACACTAGTAACAACCCCAGTAATAAACCCTCAGTGACAAAGCAATTAAGGTAAAAAGTACAAAAGTATAAGTCCTTGTGTGTGATGTGTGAAGAAGATGGTGACATAGTCACTCATGTTCTAGGTGTAAAAAAGATACACACATCTTCAATGGGTAAAATTACTCAAGTAAGAAAAGTCTACTTTTGTCGCTCATTATAAATGAATGTAATGCAGAGACAGCAAAGTTATTGTATTCATGGGCTGTTTAAAAAATGTCAGTCCCAGCTATGGGCTCATTTCTTTTCATACTTTTTAAATATCAGGTGTTCAATGAACAGGAACTACATAACTCTAAACATTTCAATGTCTCTTTCACAATTAAGTCTTTAACACATACACTGTGTTACTGCATCTGAACCCATCATCTTTTTTTTTCTACATTTGCTTTCTGAATGAGGAAAATTATGCTGAGGTCATAATTGGTTCCATCAACGCAACACCTGGTGCCATGGATTTTCATCAAAACATAAATGACACATAGAATTACTATTTACTACCTGAGTCCCACAGTGTTTTTCAGTGGATCAAAACCCTGACAACAAGAATAAAAATGGCACCTGTTTTGATTAATCTATTTAAATCCAATAGATAGAGAGTCTGGGAGAGCTGAACGAAGCCTCTGAAAATCTGCACATGTGTACAGCTGGATATGTAGGCTATGTGTAAGAAAAATGTCTTTTAGGGTAGTCTGGTGAATTATGTAAGAGCTGAAATTAAGATTGAATTACATTTTCATATTCTGTACAAATAAAAGATGGAGCTCATGTATTTTCCATACTACTTGGCCACATTAAGCCAAGAAGAAAAATGAATAGAATGAACATCTTACATTAATATATACATTCATTCATTCTCCTTCAGTAACTGCTTTGTCCTGGTCAGGGTCAAATCCAGAGCCCACCTCAGCAGTACTGGACATGACGCAGGACTACATTCTGGATGGGACACCAGTCCATTGCATGGCACCATACACAGACTCGTTCACACCATGGGACAATTTATGAAAGCCAGTTTACCTACTGGCATGTTTTTTTGGGAGGTGTGACGATGCATTGCTAACCACTGAGCCACCATGCACCCTATGATACATGCAGTACATGTTATTTGTGCTTTAATGAGGAGTCTGATACCTCTGATCCAGTGACTGCTATTTAGCTCACACATCACCTATCACATGGAAAAAAAAGACAAATGGAAAAAACAAATTTAATGTACCTGTTTTGGAGGAAATGATTAGCAAGTATGTATAAATTATGTAATAGTATTTTTATTTTCATGGCAGTGGACCTAAAACAAAAAATAAAAAGAGGTTAGACAATGGAACATTTTCAAAGGAATGTAAAGATACATAACATCCGTAGGCTGTGGTCTTTTCATGGATCACTGAAAATCTCCCTACTTCTGCAAACTAACAGTTAAGAGGCGGGTTTCAGATTTAGCTAAAAGGTTACTTAAGTGGGTCTGGGAAGGAGCATCCCAGAGATTAAGCCTGAGGGTTTGAACAATAGAATGGCCTGAATTCTTCATGGATGCTATTTATGGAAAAGGGCATTATACAGAATTTTCTCAGAACTCAGGCTATTTGCACTAGAGTTGCATCGATAAAGTGTGGAGCCTAGTAATATGTGGAGGAAGGCATGTATTGGTAGTACTCATGGAGCGTCATTTCATATCATTTAGACAAGATCACATTTAGACTGTGAATATTCTTTCCTTATTATTCAGCCATTTATGTTAAATCATATTATTTAGTATGAATTATGTAGTAACTATAGTGAAACTAATAGGCAAGGTGTGCAGTTATGAGAGTGGAGAATATAAGTCATAAGATGATTAACCTTGTTAGCTACTTCTTCTGTGCAGCACACCAAGGCAAATGGCAAATTCTGCTACCACGCACTAAATCGGTTATCTGTAATGGTCAGTGCCAGTCTTATAAATACCCTTCAGCTGCACATATTTGGTGACTTTCAAACTGTTTAGGATTCAAATGTGACGTGAAAGCAAATCACAAAGCTTGTTCCAGAAATTGTTTATGAAGATGAATGTGATATGGCATCATGTGAGGAAACCTGATTTATTGAGAAAAAGGCTACAGTATACCTACGACTATTGTTAAAGTATATGGCAAATGTAATGTGTAATATTACAGATATTTGTTAGTGCTACATATTTTTTGCAGTGTATGTACTGTGCCTTGCATAAGTATTCCGCCCCTATTGCTGTTGAATCCTTAAATTAGTTCTTGCACAACCAATTGCCATTAGAAGTGATATAATTAGTTGAATGGAGTCCAGATGTGTGCAATTTAAGTGTCACATGATCTCAATATAAAGACATATGTCCCTGGTTGGCCCCAGTGTTTGTTAGAGAACATACCTAAACAAACAGCATCATGAAGACCAAAGAGCTATCAAAACAAGACAAAATTCTAGAAAAAGTATCAATCAGGGGTTGGTTATAAAAATATTCCAAACTTTGTACATCCTACAAAGCAAAATTAATTCCATAGTTAAAAACTGGAAAGAATATGGTACAACTGTGACTCTGCTAGAGGAGGCCATCCACCAAATGTGAGGGACTGGTAAGGAGGGCATTAGTCAAAGAAGCAACTAGGCCAAGTGTAAATCTGATGGAGCTGGGCAAATCCACAACACAGACAGCCTGGACACTCTACACAGCTGTGCTTTATGGAAGAGTGATGAGAAGAAAGCCATTACTGGAAAAATTCCATATGAAATCCTGTAGAGACTCCACAAACATATGGAGAAATTTTTTTTTCGTCTCACAAGACCAAAACTTTTAATGAACCTTTTGGCCTCATTATCCTGAGAACACCATCCCCACAGTAAAGCATGATGGTGGTAGCATCATGTTGTGGGACTGCTTTCCATCAGTAGGGACTTACAGAGTATAGTGCAATTCTAGAAAAAAAAAAACTGTCCTTGTCTGCCAGAGACTTGAGACTGGACTGGAGGGTAGGTCACTTTCCAAAATGAAAATTACCCTAAGCATACTGCCAAAGCAATATTGGAGTGGTTCAAACCTAGGAACCTGTCTTAGAATAGCCCAGTCAAAACCCAGACCTCACTCTGATTAATTATATGTGGCTTTAAAATTAAAAGACTTTATCATTACCTTCCAAAGTTTGCACCTTCAAGTGTTAGACATATCGTTTCAACCAATTGGAAAAGTCCCAGTGAAGTCCATTTCAATTCCAGGTTGCAACAGTACAAAATGTGGAAACCTTCACGGGGGAATACTTATGCAAAGTACTGTAACTGAATGTAACTGAATTATTATATGTTACAGATTTAATGTTAGATGACTGCACATGGAAGAGGAATTAAGGCATTAGAAGTGCCTTTTTATAGGAATATCTAAAAAAAAAAAAAAAAAAAAAACTCTGCCTTTGTGTACATACAACAAAGCCAGACAACTCATAGCTGACTGCTTTACCAGAGCTCCTCATGAGCACTTATTACCCACACAGAGCACTAAAAGTCTAGCATAAAATCATACGTATACATTTTGTTCTCTACTGAACCATAAGCAGAAAGCAGAAGAAAGAGCAACAGAGAGCAGGGCAAGCAAGATGAATAGCACTAACTGCTGCAAATCTCTCACTCTTACTCAAATTCATCGCCTGGGATGGATCCACAAATTGCAAAAATGAAACTCAATTAAATCCACACCCAAATTTTAAATCTGTTTAGCTTTGCCTCTCTGACTTTCCTCATCACCATCACTCCCGATCTCGCTCTCTCCAATCTTGCTCGGTTTATCAGGTTGCACAGCCTGCAGCTCACGGGCCACTTTAAAACTTAATCTAGCCTGTGCCAGTCCTCTATCATCCTTTGCTAATAACCATGCTGTCCTAGACAATGTGCCTGCTCCCCCATGGCACAGACAGATAATATTCTTTCCTTAGCCTTCAGGGAGACAGCCATGGCTGAGATGGAATAGTATACTTTCTCACTGCCAGGCCATGGGAGAATGACAAGCTGAATGTAGAGCAGAGAGCCCATGTGGGATCACAGGTAGTGATCAGATAGATCAGAATAAGTTTAAGATGGATTGATGTGTTTCAGTGATAATATGTGGCACATTCCGTATGCTGTTTTTATATATACATTCACAGTTGGGTTCAGAAAAATGTTATGCTCATTGTTAGATACGATTCTTTGTCTAAATGTCACAAATTATTGCTCCCAACCTGATCTTATGAGAAATTAGTATGAACTTGAGTGAGTAAAGATGATATGGGTGGATTTAATTCGATTTCATATAAACAAGCTTGTAATAACAGGTATGAATGCTAAACCTGTCCTCAACCCTACCTTTTGATTTTGAAATTATTATACAAACTGAACTGAGAGAATTGTTGAAAACTTGCAAAAGATGTGGCAAAATGGACTCATTCTCTGGTGGACAGTTTTTACTCATTCTAGTCTTCTGCTTTTTTTTGTATTATTTAATATTACGCTTGCTTTTTCAGAAGTCTTCGCACACACTTTGGCCCAAGCATACATCGCACAAAAGCTGGAAATTTATTATGTAACTTTAATTCTATCAAAACAAGAAAATTGTGTCAGAGCACAATGCCATATTATTGTAGATGCACTACTGCTAACACTTTTCATTAATAAACTACTTAGAAGCAAGCAATACATAGTTTGTTATTAAGTAAATTATTAATTAAAATTAAATATTAATAACCAATTAATAAATTATATTTACATTTATGGCATTTATCAGATGTCATCATCCAAAGTAACTTACAACTTACAAACTTTCAGTAGGTCAGGGACAAAGAGTACCATTAATCTAAAAACCCAGTCGGGGAAGTTAGTACCATATGAAAAGATAAAAAAAAAGAAAAAAAGAAAAAATAATGTTTATTCAAAAATGTTCATTCAAAGTGTAATTCTGCTTAGTGAAGAGGTAGGCCTTAGTCTTTGTTTGAAAACAGTGAGTGACTCAGCTGTTCGGAGAGCCAGGAGTTCATTCCACCACCTGGGCACCAGGACAGAGAAGAGCTTTGATGCATGTCTTCCTTGTACCCTGAGAGATGGTGGGGCCAATCCAGCCATGCTAGAGCCTCAGAGGGAGCACGGTGCAGAGCAGGGTGTGATAAGTGCTTTAATTATCAATAATGAATAATTATTTTCTAAAGTTTAAAATGCATTCTATATAAGATATTCATATTTAGGCATCAGGTAAAAAATCATATTAAATCTGTCCTCATTTGATCAGGATTTTATTTTTTAATTTATCACTAAATTACATCTTAGACCAATGCACCTCAGGCCCTGCACACTTCCAAGATTCCTCTGCCCTGTGTTGTGAGAATATAACTTAACTATTACTAAACTATGTTTTACTTGCTGTATGTATTACAAAACCTTAAATTAAAGTGTTACAAATATATAAATTACAGAACATTTTCTGCTTTGTAATGAGTTTATTGAGCTCTGCTGAATAGCGTAAGCAATATCTACTTCTAAAAGAGGTATACTGAATTTACTTCAGATTAATACTCAATTTATATTTACTAAGGAATAAATATTTACATAGTAGATCCATATCTACCATACTCATCTAATTAATGTGAATGATGTTCATAAACTTTACACAGCCCTGAGAAAAATCTTTTATTATTATTATTATTATTATTATTTCCTATGCAGAGTTCTTTCCTCAGGCACAAGGTTAATATGGAGACCAAGAATACAAATAAAGAATAGAATACAAATACAAATAAAATCTCTACTGTATGACCCACTTTGGAATTTTTTATATCAGCTAGATGATATTGTGGCACATATCATCTTATCCTGCTCAAGATTGCAGTGGATCCAGAGCCTATGGTGGGAGTGCACCCTGAACAAGAAGCCTGTCCATCGCTAGGACGTACATACAGTTGCACACTCATTAGAGTAACCAATGCCTTCAGGAAACAAGATCCATCTAAATAGACATTGAATGTTTTCTACTGAACATTTCTTTTTTCAGGATGATGTAAAAAGGAAGGCCTAAAACTCTTTATAGCTTTACTGAATGGAGAGTTAAAATGGCTCATAAAGCAGAGATAAACATGTTAATTTGTAATGGCCGATTATAAAGCATGTTGATGTACCCCATCATTATTACTCTGGATTTATCACTACAGCACCACCAAATCTGTTCCAGTACTTTTATTCACTTAAAAATTGGGTGATCTGCCACCAAAGATGCCTTGTTCAAAGTTATTTAACACATCTAGATGTAAATATCAGGAAATGAAAGCTGGAATTAAAACTGATCTATTTTCCCATATCTCAAACCCAAATGTCTTCAGTGTATAGCAAAAGCAAAAGAATTGGCTTTGCCATTCCAATACGTCATTATTTCATTTTGTGTCAATGTGTATATATCAAAGGACCTGTTTTTGTTCCCTGACTTTTGAATTTAAATCATGGGTGTTGCCCTCTTGTTTAATATTCAGTCTCAGTATGAGCATCAAAAGACTTCAGGTCAACAACATTAGCAGTGTCTGCCATGTTGTGCCAAAAATCAGCACCACTTTAACAACAATATTTTTTTTTAGAAATGAACATAAATAATCAAACAGAACTTTATACTTACAATTTATTTACAATATTTACACATTACAAACATATAATGGAAAGAAAACTTGCTTCACTGGGCTTCTATTGGAGCTGTGTTGGGGCTTTAGGGGTTTTCACGCATGCTGGGCTGTCCACCAAAAAGTTTGCATTAAAAGAACAAACAGTGCGATATTGAGACATCATAATTTAATAAACTAAAATACTGAGTTTCAAAAGATTGATGAATAATATAGACACCTGGGTAAACATATATAGTCTTAAAGTAATCGCCTGTGGTACAGAAATGCACCTATCAGTTGAAGTATTGGATCAGTCCTCACCTCTCTACAGTAAACATTTCCATTTAACCACCTCAACTAACATTTAAAATTTCATATTTCAAAACTGTAAGGAATTTCCTGACCCCAAGATTATCCTTGATAGCAATGAGCTCAAATGTCAAACATCATCTTCCCTTGTCCTTCAAAGTGATAGGTGCTCCATATACAAATCCCACTGCAGCATGAAAAATTGAACATTTATAAGTGAGCAACTAAAATTTCTTTATGAACTCAAGGTTTGTTGAATTATTCACTGTGGAAATGACAGTCACTGCTGACAAATGTTTCCTTATCAGACTTTTTCTATGCAAGGTGCGTTACCACTAGTCCTGATTGTCAAACACAGGAAGTGTGCACAAAAATATGATGTCTGAAGACTGTTAGCAAACTAGCATTTTCTTGAACTATATCCAACTACAGGGACAGGAGGAGAAACCATTCACCCATTTTAATAATTCAGAGACTGACAGATTCTCTGTTGTATGGTAGGAATATTGCTATAGCCCTGGGACACATCCTAAGCTTGGGGTGTACCAGCAAATCATCTGAAACATAACGTTTTAATATCATCCCCATCTTCAAAATTACACAATAACAAATTGCAGTGTATATGAGTTTTGTGCAGCAGTCTAGTGGACACTCAGATGTCTATCATTTCAGGCACAACATTGTAACAGGTATAATACAACATGAAAGCAACTGAATTTTTATTGATCCATTCACTTCCATTATATATGATTTTATATGTAGCATATTATGTGGAAATATAGTGTCTTCACTATATTTTTTACAAATATTTTTCATAATGTCTTTCACTGTTTTTAATCTAGCGAAGCTGTATATTGCTGTGGTGTAAAGTGAAAAGGAGTCAAGGCTGAATAAATCAGTCAAAATTCAGCCAAAACATCATGCACATCATGATCACCTTTGTGGTAAAAGGAAAGCAATGGTGAAATTTACAAATGCAACATTATCCAGAATGTGGACCAAAATGTGTAAGTAATTATTGTTGAATAAGACACCAGCATGACTTATAACAACATGCAAATCACTGATATCCTTCAAAAACACTAAGAAAATGTTACAGATCGCAAAGAAATTACTATATTGATGATGTAACGGCAAATGGAAACAGCAAGATGAATGCTGAACTGACCAGACACAACAGAAGAAGTACTCACTTATACATGACTACATGACCGCCTGAACAGAACAGTATGTGTATTATATCTGAACACTAAAAGCTCTCAAAAACAAACGAGAACAGAAACGATGTGGCAATATATACATGACATGTATTACCAGAGAAGATCAACATCTGGTGCACTGAATAAAAATATTAGAGTGAGACTTACTCAAGAAAAGCATGGTAATAATTTCCACACATAAAGTCTTGGTATAGTTAACTAAGTAAGGTTTACATGGCACCAAGGAGGGCGAGGCCGCTAGGTCGACGACCCAAGTGGCAGCATAGCAGCTCACCGGCATCGAGGAGCCGTGCAGCACAAGCTGAGGCCGGCTCTGATGACTTCCTGTATACAGTTGTTCCTGTTTACAAAATGTTTGCCGGGAGATTCTCAACTGTGTCTGCATTTAAATTCATTAATCATCATTAATTTCTGCGCTTTCATTTTTATCTGTTGTATATTTCCCTTTCCCTTTTTGCCGATTCTTAATTTCTTTCGAAGAATGCTCTTGGTTTTTTTTTTTATCTAACACAGCAAACGGACTGAAAAAATGACATCTTACCAAGTGAAAATATCTTGAATATAGTCAATTTTTTCTTGTGTTTCCTATTATAAGATTATTAAACCTATTTCAAGCATGAAATTAGTAAAAAAAAAACATTGTCTAGAAGTAGGTTTAATAATTTTATATTTGGTTTAAGGTAATCTTATAATAGGAAATACTAGGCATATTTGAAAATATTCACTTACCACCATGTAATTTTTTGCAGTACAGAGGCCATCAACCTTGGACCTGCCTAAATTCACCAGAAAGCTACGGCTTGGGTTAGACCTAAACGTATCTCGCGTTAAATGAAGCTAGCGCCACTGGATCCAGCTATATCCACTGGCAGATGAGGAGGGGTTACAGTTATTTATAATGATATTCTAGGCATCACACAAAAACTTGGACATGAATTCCACTTATTTGAAGTTCTCCCAGGGCTGTATTCTGAATTTCTACATGAATTTGTGGATTTTGCCTTGAATCTGGCAGTTTCTGTAGACAAGTGGTAACTGTTTGAGACTTTTCATTTTGATAATCCACAAGACACACAAAGAACAGTGTTTGTGTCTATTCTAGTTTCAGTAAGGGTAATCAGATCATAATAGGACTCACTCATTAGGGCAGACACATCCGTGATTTAATACTGACATTTGGATTAAATATAGAAAACATAGTTACACAACCTCAATCTGAAGCTATCTCAGATTATTACCTCATCTCATTTATAATATGACTTAGTCATACTATATGCACTTCATCATGCTACGGCAGCAAGTGTACATTCACATCAGCTACTTTACATAGTTTGTATAGTGTTCCTTTGTTTTATGCAAATTTTACTTTTTTATTTCATGTAAGAGAGCTTACACACTATAAAAAGTGACTGACTTGTGCACACACAAACCATACACCTGGCCGAGAACCACAAAGACGGTGTACCAAGAAAAATTTAACACTTGAATATGGTGGCCCAGAAGGGCAACGTACCTAAAAAAAAGTCAACTTTAAATAAAAAGAGTCAGCTTTAAAAAAAAGAAGTCACCTGTAAATGAAAAGTTTCAAAACATTTCATAATAACCTTAGGCATTAAATCCAACACACACAAAAAAAAATAACAAACAAAAAAAAACGATCCATAACATTCAAAATTAAATCAGTTTAAAGTTCTGCAAATGCATATGCAAATCGAGTTCAAATCGAGCCCCCTCTTTAGTATGCAGTCGATTCAAGTAAACAGTACTTCTTTTTTTCTAGTTTTGTGAGCACTTGCAAAATAATATTCAATTTAACCCAGTAAAGTAATTAAAACATACACTTTGGGTTTTAGATACATATTTAAATTTGAATGAATTTAAGTAATTCTAATAATTTTCTTTTATGTGTAAAAATCACAGATTTGTTTTCGTCATATTTACTGAAGCACTGAATCAATTTTTCTCAGTGTGATGTGTCTGAGTCAGAGTAATTTATTTCAGACATTTGTTGACTACACAGGATTTACAAACAAGTACCAAACAAGAAAATCTTATTCATATCACTCCAAATCCATGTCTCAAATCACTTTAGGTAATCTCAGGAAAATTGATTATAATAACTAGGCATGCACAGGCATCCCTAGTGCTGAGGTATCACTAGATAGAAGCCGAGAAGTAGATTTTTTTCTATTTTACCTCATAGTGTGATGAATGGTTATATTTATCAGGCTGTATGGATACAATATCGGGGTAATGAAAAGAAGCACGTGTATGAAAGTTGTGAGAATAATAAAGTTGCTTTTACGTTATTATATTACTATAACATTGAAGTAAGAGCTACTAAAGGTTATATTAATCATGGACAACACCAGCAAGAAACTGGAGCTAAAGAGCGATATTTCAAATCTGAAACAAGCATACAGTTAATACAGGAAGGCTCTAATTTCTTGAGATCACTAACATGGGATCTGAGCATAACTACATTAGAAAATACATTATTAAAACATTATGTCAACATAGCGAAAGATAAGTCAGCCACATAGTTTCTATTGAATCATTTAGTTCTCATTTAGCTCATCATCATAGACACATCATAGATTTTTGGCCCTGGTTAGAACGATTTCATATTCAGTGAATGCAATCACCCTTTCCTATGTAGTGGAAGTCATGTGTGAAGAAGTCATGTGACTCCAAAATGACATGTAGCCTTATATTCATCATATTCATACATTCATCGTTCTCTTGACCCTGAAGGTCTGAAATATTAAAGACTCAAATGCTCCTTTCCTCACAACAATTTACAGTTAGCAGTGGTACTTGTGATACATTATCTCTTCTCGTCATGAGAGAGAGAGAGTACTTTTTTGTACTTCATGAGAGAGTACTTTTTTTGTTGCTGTACCGTGATGAAAGTTATATGGTCATTTAAATTGAATTAGAACTGGCTGATGTTTTCCTCCTAAAGAAAGTCTGGTGGACAGGACTGAAATTAAAGTTGTAGGTTTGTTTTAGCAACCCTTGATGGAGGATTTGATACACAAAACAATGTGGTGTGACAAGCAGGTGTGCTTTAAAATGTGTGTGGGTGGCTTGACAAAAGCTTGTGTCATTATGTGCCAGCTTTCAGGCTTAAATGAGCCAACAGGTAATGCAGAGTGTTATGTTGATTTAACTGTATGTTCTTCTGAGCCTTTTGGTGGTACTGCACTAAGCTACATCTCTGACCTTCTTTGCCCCTTTCCACCTCCAGAAACTTAAAGATTTTCTAATCAGCAGCTGTTAACTATTCCATGCTCTCAGAGGAAGCTCAAAGGTGACCAGGTCTTTTCTGTTGCTGCTCCAATTTAGTTTACAATTGTTTATAAAGTCATCCCCCACAACAGACATTTTTAAATCTAATTTGAAAACATATTTATTCTCCAAGGCATTTGAGTCCTTGTAAAGTCTCCATCATTTGGCTATCTGTTTGTTTTTGTCTTGTTATTGATGGTCTTTGTCTTTTGCTGTCTCTCTATTGTTTTATTTAATTGAATCTATTTGATTTCTTAATTGTGGTGTTTTCATTTTATTTTATTATTTCTTAATCTTAATGTGCTATAGAAATAAAACTGATTTGACTTGACACATGGGGTTTGGTGGTCCTTTTAAATCTGACCATGACAATGATAATGTCAATGCTTGCAATATTTGAGGTGGAATGGATAAAAGTCCCATTTAAGACAATATATTGTGCCTACTAGTCATATGGAAATATTGTTGATGGATATACACTCATATGGATATATGTTCACATCAAACATCAGTATGAAGAAAAATTGTGACTGATTGTGGCATCAAAAAGGCTGGTTTGAGTATTTCATACAACAGCAGAGGACTTCATCAGGTTCCACTCCTGTCAGCCAAGAACAAGAATCTGAAGCTATCATGGGCACAGCCTCACCAAAGCTGGACAGTTAAAGACTGGAATAAGACCAGGTGATTTTTTTTTCTTCTAATCTTCAACTGTCCAGTTTGGGTGAGCCTGTGCCCATGATAGCCTCAGATTCATGTTCTTGGCACCCAGTGTGGTCTTCTGCTCAAGGTTTGATGTTTTGTGCACGTTGAGATGCTTTTCTGCTCACCACAGTTGTAAAGAGTGATTATTTGAGTTACTATATCCTTCCAGGCAGCTCAAACCAATCTGGCAATTTTCCTCTGTCCTCTCTTATCAACAAGGTGTTTCCACCCACAGAAATGTCTCTCACTTAACGTTTTTTGTTTTTTATATCATTCTGTATAAACTCTAGAGACTGTTGTATGTAAAATTCCCAGGAGATCAGCAGTTTCTGAAATACTCAAACCAACCCATATGGCACCAACAACCATGCCATGATCACAGAGATCACACCTTTTCCCCATTCTGATGTGAACATTAACTGAAGCTCTTGACCTGTATCAGCATGATTTTTTTGCATTGTGCTGTTTCCACATGATAAGAATAAACATTTATTGTAATCATATGTTCCTTTGTATATAACATCTTTGTTACAAATGTAAGCATATTTAACAAATTGATATTGTGTTTTATTACTTGATTACTTGGGAAAATTCTTCCAGTTTTTACTTAGCAAAATGTTATTGGGTAAATATAATTGTTCAGCTCTGGTGTGCTATCCAGCCACACAGGAAAGACAGTTCTTCCTAACTCCTTGTATATTGATTCTCTTTTTTGCTTGGAATACAATCCAATTACCATAGACTGCTCACTGGAAAATTACCATAGTGAGCTTTCAGTTGTCCTCGTGCTGATTGAGAAAGTGGAGCGAGTGGCTAGGAATACTGAGCATATGAAATGGTAATACAGGCATTTCCTTCTCCAAATGAAATTTATTCGAATGGTAGTCCAGTGCTGGGCTGCCAAGATATCATGCTGCAATCTCTGCTTGTTGGCAGAGGGCTTTTTCTTGTGGGTGATTACATGTCAGTTCATATAAAAAGGAGGTTTGAAGACCCCTACATGCATTTAGAGCTAAAGAGGCATGTAATAGGCATGGCATAAATATGAGAAACAGTAGCCTACATAGCACACATCAACATATTCACAGCACACTTCTGTTTATTGACACACCTCAATTGACAGGCAAGGTTTATACAGATCTACTGAGATTTAATGTCAATGTACAATTATTATTTTCAGTAAGTGAGATTTAAGCATTTCCCAACACAAGGTAATCAACCCTTTTATCCAGTATAACAGAGATTGACATTTAAGTTCAATATACAATATATGGCTTTGGTGAAATAATAGATCCAAAATCATCCATTCCCCATGCCAGCACATTCAGATTTACATGACATTATTGCCTATAATGAATATTTATTATGTACCAAGTTATAACATACATGTATTAATGATCTACATGTACATGACAGACTAACCTTACCCCAACTGATGGTTGGCTAGAAAGGCACAGTCACATAAACAGAAATAGAATAAGCACAAAAACAGCTTGCTAAATTAACAAAATGTGAAGCCACCATGCTCACGTGTTGAGTTATATTTAACAAGCTTGTTGCTATGGTCACCATGCTCACCCTGCCCTCCATGGCTGGGTAAAGATGAAGAAAATTAGTGGTCATGAGATGGTGACCTCACTGGAAGAAAATAGCTCAGAAGATATATCCAGAAAGTTGAAATTTAAAGGGGGCTCTTGTTTTTGTTTTTGGCTGTACAATGGATTTAATATAATGTTACCATCCAGCATAGATGTACATTGTTCTCTACAATATATAGGTATGCTGTGGAAGAGGGGAAAAGATCATTTTCCTTTTGCTTTTTATAGTTCACGTATTCCACTGCTTGTCATCATTTCCTATCTCTAGTAATTGTGTGGTAGTAAAAGTGCTCGTTTAGACCTCCTGATGGAATCACACTGTTTTCTGAACTATTCTCCTGGCAGATTGAAACTATTATGCCACAACAGTGATCACCAGGCTCTAATAATTACAATGTAATTATGTCTCTGCTGCGAGACATGATCTGCCTACATGACAGATATATTAAATTGTGGATACCTAATTCCCTGACACATTTTATACAGGGTTGTGGTGCTTCACATGGTGCAATAGCAAATGTGCAAACTAGTCACTATGCTAACTGAGACACAACCAGCATTTTATACTTATATATAAATATGGTATTACAGTTCGAGGCTCTTATGCTTTATCATACGGAATATCAGTATGACTGTACCAGATACTAAGAGGGCAAAACGGATATGAATATTTGTTTCTCCATATTGCAGAATTGTATGCTTTTGAGGTGCTCCAGTGCTGCTGTAATGCAATGCACATAATTTATCCCTAATGCAAATCAGCCTTACATTCTTATACATACATTTTCACCTAGTCAGTCAATGTATACCTCAGTCCCTAAGCCTGTGTAGGGCAATGAATAAGCTTGAAAGACTCTTGTTAATGCAAAATACCCATGCAAATATACGTCCATCTAACTACTGTTTAAAATAATAAAACAGTACTAAAATACAAACAAGTGATCTATGAAATTTCTAATTGAATTTTACCTGCCAATATGCACTGAATCCTGTCCATAGAATAACTCCAGCACAAATTACAAACATCATTAACAGCGTGTCCCTTAAAAGAGGTTTTATTTCCTGGTATAAAGCTATTAGACAGAAAAAGGTACAACAGAAAAAAATATAGCAACCATAAAGTTTTATCTTGCTAAATCTGTGATGACAAAATAGCAAACATATCTATAGTTGCATATAAACTATGGTACTATGAATCCTGTATAACCTTCAGAGGTGGTGAGAGTCACTTGGACACCTTCTTGTGCCTACATATACCAAGCCCTTCCAGCCAAGTTTTATAAGGCACATTAAAATACACTCAGAATAGTTGGCTGGTTTGAATGGTAAGTGTGTTATGCATCTAGCCAAATAACTAAGAAATGAAGTTATAATACATTCTTTTTATATTTTATATGTTGATATGTATGTGTGCAAATAAGTGTTATGTATTTCGTGTAGTACATATCATTTAACATGAGTGTGGTGTACCCTAAACAATGTAATTTCCCTTAGAAATAATATAGCATTGCTTTACTTATGTGCAAAACAACAACAAACAAACAAACAAACAAAAAAACAGTTATTGAAGTGTTAACTAATGTTCACAACTAAAGACTTGAGATTTGACATGGATGTTTTGTAAAGTTTACAGTGCCAAATCATGTGGAATCACGATACCAAGACTGCAGCCTTAATTTTAATGTTCAAACATCAGAATGAGCAAGTGGAGTTGGAAAGATTTGCAGTTATTATTAAAAAAAATACAATGCAAAAGAATATACTGGTCCTCAAATAGGCTGATGGCACATGTTGATACAACTGAACTTTGAATATAGTACATTATACACTATTCATTCATTGGTTGAATGAAAGTGAAGAGCAGAAGCATTGTCATCACAGAGTAAGTGAGTAGGTTAGAGGGTAAGAAAATTATTGTAGTAAAACTTCTTCATTAAGGGTTTCAAATCCTTTAAGATTTCAATTTAATTCTTCCATATAATAATACATCTTCTCTTCCATTACTGCTTCTAATGGCAGGTTGTCATGGTGACAAATAAGAAGTTAGAAGACATTTTAGTTGCTCTTATTAAAGGTTATAAGATTAATTACTGCTCACACTCCCAATATATGAAGTGGCATCTTCATCAGTCAGAAAGAAATGAACTTGTTACCCTTAATGGTGTTGCACCTGATGTACAGGATTTTGTAAACTGCAGTATGATACACAGTAAATTCTCCAGTGGACATCTGGACCCAAACTGACCCAATAAGATTTCAACTGGGTATTTTGCTGTCTATCACATTCAGGCTATGCAAGGTACTGTTGTGGGCCTACTGTATGAATACGCTAAACAACTGACAAATTTTATTTAATATTAATGTTAACCACACCAATAGATATGTATTTAAGTATTAAATACATACAAGCACACCCCAATTTACCACATATACATGTAAATTAATATATGAAACACACCCTATCACAGGTGTAGTATTAGCTACTATGCCAGTAAAAAGAATCCAACAATACAGCAATAATATTTTGAGCTAGGAGGTTATAAGGTGTACTACAAGAATAAAGGCATTATATTTTGAGGAAAATCGTGATATTAACACATAGTATGAGAAAAGGCCTATCACATCACGAGCTATTTCTTCATTCATTCATAGCCAGAATTCTATCCAAGTTTGTCCAATAACCCTAGTGATTTTCTTTTTAACATCTTTTATTCAGATTTGTGAAGATATGATGAATTAGAAAATACCCACACATTTGGCCACTTGTGGGCCTGGTTGCAAATGTCACTCTTGCTCGCTCTATTTTACTCTCCATCTTTCTCATGTACTCTCTGAGTGTCTTTGTGTGGGAAGATAAATATGTATTTTTTCCCTACCTCCCACTTTTAATCTGTTCACATGTACGCCTCTGCTTTAGTACACTAAAAACCCTAAGTAGTGGGAGTAAAAATCAGAGACCACTTTTCTTATGCACAGTTCCTATTATCTTTTGCCTCTTCCACAGCTCCAGCCCCCAGCTACTGTTGCACTTGGGGCTTGAGGCATCTCAAGAGGAACTGAAGGAGAGTAGGAGGGCCAAATGAAAGAGTGTTTTGTGTGGGTACAGAGCAGTAATCCCTTCCAAACAAATGCGTCATTAAACAACTGAAATCCTACTTGTTAAAATCAATCAAGTCAAGTTGACAGTAACATAAAGGAGTGTTGAAGTAATTCATATTTCATTCTAGAAACTAAAAGAATTAAATATTTTCTATTAAAAATAGAAAATATAAACACAAAAATATTTGACTCCATGTTAAGGTTCTAGGTTAACTGAACCCTAATAAATTCTCTCTTAATTTTTTATAAATGGAATTATTTTGGGGTTAAAAAAAAAAAAAAAAAAAAAACATCAGACAGAGTTCTGAACCTGTGCACATCTTCTGAAACAAAGCAAATGTCAATGACTATGCAATTTTAAATCACCACGTATGGTCATGGTTTTATTACCTGATCTTTTTAAATTAGAAATTGCTGATTTAGGAGTTTGAAAAACATTGGTTTATTCTAATAAAAATGGTTGCTGGAAAATCACCAGTGCAAACATAATGTTTAGTTATATAGCATGTTTATATTATACTGCAGAAATGACATCATTTATTCTATTGGCAGATAATTTGGTTCTTTCTAGAAATAAATGCTTAAAATTAGCAAAATTATCCAACAATAAAACAGGAAAATTTTACACTTGAAATACAAACAGTAAATATAAGATAAATTTGATTGTTTTGTTGTTTAGTGCAGTGTGGTTGTTTAAATTGTAAACTGAGATTGTAGCAATGGCAAGAAAGAAAGAAATTTGATTTATCATGAACAATGTGATTGGATCCATTGTATTTTTTACAGATGAAGTTGTGAGGGAACATATGAATGCTAAGACTGCTCCTAATCCTAACCACTTTGGAATATATCATATGAACTGAGTCATGTAAGTTATTATAAACTTTCAAGTGTAAAAGTGTTGGTCTAGTTTTGATATAATAACTATCATCACCAAAGAAAAAAAATCCAGTACAGAAGCTATAGAGGAGAAACACTTGACATCAAACTATGTAAATTCCATAGTGGAATTTATGCTTAATTTAGAGATATTTAAGAATTATATTTACTTATATTTATTAATTATAAATTATGGTAAACTATACAAACATTATACTAAGCTTATATTTCTTTTTTGCATGACAAGTCAGTTTGTAGTTCATGTTGCTGAAACACTGCATCAAAGACCGACTTATTTCTGAGACTGGTTTCCTGTTTCATACAGTCTGTTTTTAAAAGCTCAATATAGCAATTCACTTTGCTGATAAGGAGAGAACAACACAATTCATTGATTTCTCAGTTTCAATGTTTCTCTGACTTGCAGAAGTGCCAGAGAAAGAGAAAATTGTCTTGATTAATATGTTTTGTTCCAAGGGCATCACCAGAAGCTAAAGGAGAGCTTACTTTTTCAAATCATGTGTTTGTCCTGAACCTCATAAAGCACAAAATTCCATGCTTCCTTTCATGCTTAAGTCATATGAACTGCACTGGTGTTGGTCATATGTCCTTAAAGTCCTTCTTTAAATAAAGTTCAAACCTGCAAGAGGCTAGATTGAAGGGCTGGAATGATACCAATTAAAATTTTAACATGCAATCATTTTTAGTGATTTTTTCCCTTTCAAAATTTATGGGACTTAAACGTCTTTCAGGCGTAAATTAAATTGATAGTGTCCAAAAATGTGTACCTCAAATTATGAAGGCAAGATAAAAACAAATCTGTTTTTTAAAAAATAAAATAAAATAACTACTGGTTATTGTGCCACTCTAACTGTTCAACTTGAACTTTTGAACTGTTCGGTATTACACAGTGAACCATCTATTAAATAAACTAATATAATCTTAGGCCTGAGGGAAATGCATGGCTGACAGCAAATAAATCGTAAAGTCAGGCCTGTTTAACATTTTATGAGGCACTGCAGCATGGTCCCACCATTCACCTGCTTAAAGACTGTGCGCTTGGCCTTTTAATTATGCTGCTGAGCTGCCTGTCTGTCACACTGTTGGTGACTACACTGAGAGAAGAGATATTGGCTTCTGGGCTCTGGCTTCCACCTTGCTGCTTGTATTAGTCAGCGACCCCGCAGGCTAGCACTGCGCTTTGTGTCATATCCTCATGTCCCACTGGTTAATAGGTGAATCTAGGTACTCTGTAAAATGCCTTAGAGGCTTCTTGATTTCTTGGATGGCAACACATCATTGTCATGTCCAACACTGATAACCATGAGGTCCTGAAGGGAATTAAGAGTCGACATGCTGCCCCTCACAGTAAATTAGCACAAAAATCAATTTCTCTAGTCAATTTAGATTTTCAAATGCCCCAGTTAGTTCCAGCCACATTGAGGTCGGCAATGGCTCCCACAAGTGATGCAGCTTGAATAGTAGATTGCAGTAGGGCTGATTAATTAAAATAATTTATAATTAGCAATTAGAAAATGTGTCAAAGATAATCATCAAGGAAAATTAGAGGGTGCTCACTCTAATGTGTTCCTATAAACTTAAAATGAGTAAAATGTGGAAAAGTCATTTTCTACATTAACTAGGACACTTAATTAGGCCACTCTGTCACCCTATTGAAGCCTAATTCCTTCAAATATAGAGCACAATAGAACAGTTCAGAAAGCAGGGAGGATTTAAGGCCACTGCATCTACAGACACATGAAATAGCAGAGGTAGTAGGCTGCATTGTGAAATGACAATTGTATCGAGTTTTCTTATGGGGACTTAACTGGATGTCCTGTCAAAAGACAGGCAAATCTAACTTACAGAGATAACCCTCTTGACAGAACATCATCTTGGTGATTGCTGTCAGAAATTCGAGTGAACAAATAAAGCGAAGACATAAGCAGATCATAATCCTAAAAGTAATTTATAATACGATCTCTTCAAAATTGTAAATGCTTTCTAGAGAGAGAGGTTTCAGTCAGAGGCAAGCAGATGATGGCCATGAAAGTTAATCTGGAGCTGTAACAGGAACAACCCAAAAAAGATTAAAAATGAAACAGCATAGGAAACAGTGGTAAGATTGATGTTTTAAGACTGTCTTCAGCAGATTGAAGTATAAACGAAAGTGACTAGCTGGCTAGCTACCTGTCTTAGGGTGTTTGCCAGAGCTGGATTTTCTCAAGAGTATAAATTTTAAGGCAGCTTAATGCTGATTGGTCATCTCCCATTTCCTCATTATTATAGCATCTCTAAAACAATATAAAAAGTCAAATTAGTACATCATTAAAACAGGTCTTCTGCTATAATAATAATAAAGCCTGCATGTACACACTATATTTTAAATCTTGCTCAATTGTTCTCAAATACTGAACCTTTTTAAAATTTACAATAGAGGCAAAAATATTAAGTATTACTTTTGCGTTATTTGTAAAAGTTAAATATTACATTGATTTATTTGCTTGTACATGGAACATTTTAGCAGTGTGTTTAATTTTCTTTCTGTATTATGTGCCATTTAAGACTGGAGCCATTTAAAAGCTGTGTAAATTATGCCATCTTTTTCTTTGTTCATTATTTATTTTGTTTAAGCTTCCCTTTAATAAAATAACTAAAAATGTTATATTCTTCACATTTTATACACATTCAAAAAATGGCTATTTAAGGGTTTGACGTAGCTTTCTACTTAGAACAGGAAAATCATAAACACTTAAGGGTTCCCCAAGAGGGACAAACTGAGAGTGTAAGTCATTATTCATGTTTCATATTGGTTACTCTTTA